>NC_068423.1:19002151-19294651 GCF_023373465.1 Oncorhynchus keta
GAGCAGCTAGTTTGTGAATTGTCTCCTGACCAGTGCTCGACTTGGGCAGAGCTCACCGGAGCAGAGTACCGACACCTCAAATGTTCTACTGCTTGAGCTCCTGTTCCTCTTACAGAATATTAGCTCAACAGTATTGTGGAGCTCCTGCACCCAAATATAAACAGTACCGGCACCGGCAATGAGCACTGCTCCTGACAAAGTCTATTTCTATATTACATTTCTACATGGGTACATTTTGTAGAAAAGGACAAAAGGAATGCATACAGTATGTGAGGATGTTGTTCATCGACTACAGCTCGGCCTTCAATACCATAATACCACAAAGCTCACGGCCCTGAGTCCGAACTCCTCCCTATGCAACTGGGTCCTAGGACTTCCTGTCAGGCCGTTCCCCAAGTGGTGAAGGTAGGCAACATTACCTCCTCGACACGGACTCTCAACACGGGGGTCCAACAAGGGTGCGTCGACAGTCCCCTCCTGTACTCCCTGTATACCCACGTTCGATGACGACACAACAGTAGAAGTCCTGATTACCAATATCGACGAGATGGCCTACAGGGAGGAGGTAGACAACATCTCCCTCAACATCATAAAAACAAAGGAACTAATTGTGGACTTCAGGAGGAACTGGGCACCGGCATCGGCATGCATCCATCCTCATCAACAGGGCTGCTGTGAACACAGTCAAAAACGTAAAGTTCCTCTGCGTATCTCCGAGCAGCTGACCATACGGACACCGTGGTGAAGAAGGCACGACAGCGACTCTTCAACCTCAGGATAATGAAGAAATCCGTCCTGTCCCCAAGGACTCACAGTGTTCTACAGGAGCACCATCGAGAGCATACTACCGGGCTGCATCACAGCCTCGCAGGGCAACTCCACCGACCTTAAGGCGCTACATAGGGTGGGTGCACACTGCCTGCCCTCCAGGACACCTACAACACCAGGCGTCCCAGGCAAGCCAAGAAGATCATCAGGAACCCCAGCCATGGCTTGTTCTCCCCGCTTCCATCACTAAGATGCGAGCATTACAGGAGCATCATGGCAAAAACTGGAAGACTGGCCAAGAGCTTCTACCACTAGATCATCAGGCTGCTGAATATCCACCACTAGTCAGCCTCCCCCTGTCCTCCTCCCCCCATTGTTACAGTGTTACAGTGTTAATATAGTATTTAGTATTTAGTACTTGTATTGTTTTTATTTCTCATTGTTGGAGCTCGGAGTTGAAGATTTCACTGTCCCATGTAATTACACCTGCAACCATATACATGTGACTGTTCAACTTCTAATCTGATCTAGTGTAGAAGAGAGATAATGCGCTTCACATATTTTGCATTTCATTTAATCCAAGGAAATACATATTTTTGGGCTGATGACAATGATAATAAATTGCCATGTTCCATTTCTCCCTGACATTACTGTACAAGTGAGCGACTCTGAGGAGTCCCATGATTAAAATGATCTGAGTCAAATTAAATGAGCATAGCAGGGGTGGATGTGGGAGAAGGTTGGGGGGAGCAGTTCAGATTTGCTGCAGGATGTACTGGAATAAGTATTAGACAGTGAGCGACTGGATGTGACCACTGGTGAACAACACATTACAGATTTCTTCATCTTCTTCATCTCCAACGCTTTGGCTCCAGCTGCTTCTAGAGAATGGTGCTTTGTGGGATGTGGAACCAAACATGACAGAGTACATGAGGTGATGATCTAACTCAGGACTCCTAATGGTGACATAGTTGTTTTCTGGGGCAGCATCCACCACCGTGAACCCTAAAGTGTCCGTTTTTCACATTCAAGACCCCTGGTCTGAGGACAATTGGACAAGGTCCTCGGAAAATGGCCTAATAGTTAACCCTCTGCTGCTATTACTAGTAGTACAGTCCCTGCAGGACCTGATCACTACCAGGCAATGACCCTGGGACTATATTGGTCCATTAGAGGAGGCGTTTAATCAAGACACAAAGTCAAGGGCTCTGACCAGGTCTCATAGAACTGAGCAGTCTGCCGGCCGGCCAGCCAGTCCAGGATGATTTAGAGCAGTGGCTGGCACTGAGTCCTAATGCAAACGACCATGCAGGCTGAGCAGAGGACAGGGGATGCAGTCAGCAACAGCACAATCACTGAATGAGAGTACTTATCATAAACACTACAGACCTGGGTAAAGATGCTTATCCTCAGCGGTAGGTGACAGGGATATAGGGTTTTAGGGTCATTTGTCATGTTATGTAATGTATTACTGTAAATATGTTTATTGCTCAAATCTGACTGAAATTGCATAACTGGTATTGCTTAACCAACTATTTCCAATACACATTTTACTGGTTTTCAGGTTGCCAGGTTATAAGAATAGTAACAGTGGAGTAAAGAAGTCAGGAATTAACCAGGACATGCGATCGAAGGAAGTGCAAAACATTGTAAAAAAAACAAAATGTTTTTAATGAGGTAAAACAACAGTGGCATGCATGTACAGTAAGTCATCTCACAAACCAGGGTTGGTTGGCCTCCATTCCAATGGTCCAGTCCTGGCTATCTTCTCTGCCTCTCTTAGCATGTTGTGTACTGTATGTAAGGTGGAGAGCCTTCTGACTTGGATAACTATCGTCCAATTTCCAAGCTATCATCCCTTGCCAAGTACCTGGCTAACTCCCAGTTTAGAACTTTTTTAACATCTCATTTTATTCTTAATGAGCACAAATCTGGTTTTTAGACCGAGACATAGCACTGTTTCAGTAGCTACACTTGTCTTAGATGATGTGCTGTGGTTCATCAAGTCATTGTGTTGCCTTATTTCTTGACCTGTCAAAAGCGTTTGATATGGTTGACCATTTCTTACTTGTTCAAAGGTTGTGTGAAATAGGCCTAGATCAGTCATCATGCTACTAACGGACAGGACACAATGGGGCGGTTTCACAGACAGAGTTTTATTTCAATCAGGACTCGGCTAATTCTACTTCAATTAATCCAGATTTTAAAAAATGGCTTTCTGAGACGTTGCTTAACTTCAGATGTTCTAGATTACGGAGTCCCAGACTAAAGTAAATTAGATTAACGATGTGCACTTTAGTGCTGACCAAAGGATGCTTAAAAAACTAGGGATGGGACACTAATACATACGCATTGTGTGGAATTGGAGCAAGTCACCAAAACCAAACAATGGACAGAGGTAAAAGAAAACATTCAAAGAATTTCTGTGACTTTGAAAAAACCCTCTTCAACTGAATTATGTCAAACCACCCAGTTGTGGAGAACAAACAGATTGATTAATCAACAGAAAACAAGAAGAAGAATGCCCTGGACAACCATCTGTAATGAATTCAACTCAAAGGAAAATGTAAACAAAAGGAAGCTACAACAACTTCAGGTACGATATTGTATTTACGGTTGTCCCACTTTTACAAAGAGTCACTTTGAAATGGTAGTTTTCTTGTGTAACAACAGTGGGGCCTACATTTATTTGTGACTGAAATGTAACACAAACACTATCATCCATAATTACTCATCTCATTTCTATATTTGTGTATATTTCTTAAGGTCCTGTGGAAATTTAAGAAATTAAAGAAAATAAATGATGTTGCTCGTAGGGAGTGTTTCACGACTGGTGGCGGACCCCAAGTAGGATTAGAGTCAGATAACCTGGGGGACTTGTTGACCGGGATCAACCAGCAACCCCTGGATTGTATCCCTGATGATGACCATTTGGACAGTTCAGATGGGAGATGGTTCCAATCCTCATTTGTTAGGACACATCCATTCAACATGGGCCATTCCCGGATTGCAGGTAAGATGTAATGTTGTCAGTCATCTCTTGCATCTCATCCCATTATGCAAATGATGTAATGAACTCATCTCTTGAAGAAATTCTAACATCTAATGCAGCAATGTAATCATTTTCTAGAGGGAGATGATCACCATAGCTCGGAGAGAATAAGACCGGAGGAAGGTCAGCCCGCTACATCTGCAGCAGACAGCAAGGAAGGTTGTGTCACTGACCCGGGCCGGAGGACAAAGACAAAGAGGCTGAGCATGCATGAGAAACTTACCATGGAATTTTGTGCGTGCGCAAACCAATGTACGTAAAAGAAGATCATGATGTGAAGCTGCAAATCATTCATGTTGAGTTGGCTATGAAGGAGGAGGAGACAAACATGAAGCCGTAACAGTACCAATGTTCTTCACAAACAAGCACCAGTTTGGGGTCCCGGTATTTCCATTTGTGAATTAAAACCCTACCAATCCATGGCTATTGTTTTCTTCAATCACTGAAGCTATCTTTTTGTTGTTTTGGTGAGAATTGGAGCATAGTAAAAACATCTCTGCAGGTTTGTCCATTTCTGTCACTGTCTGCTTCAACCATGGGAACATCTGGGTCATCCTCATCTTCAATGCCAGGATCTGGGAAGCCACGCTGCTTGAGGTTTTTGTGAAGCACTGCTGTTGTAATTATGAAATTGCAGCGTGTTCTTGTTTGAAAGCCTAATGTGTTTCTGAGACACTGGAAACTACTTTTCCATATACCAAATATACGCTCCACTCCACTTCTGGATATGAACTTGGTTGACCCATTGTTGCTCAGGTCCTATTGCATGGAGGTGGGAGTTGAACAAGAAGTTGGTCTGTGCATACCCACTGTCACCAAGGATGATTCCACTATGTTGTCTTCCTTCAAGCTGAAAATACAAAGGGGAGTATTGGAAACTCCTTAAGTGATGAGTTGCATCTTTCCAACGTACAACAATGTTGGAGAAGTGTGTTCACACACCTGTACTGCTCAGTGCCCCCTCAGTACAGTAGGCCATTCATGACCCTCGGCATGATTTTGACTCAATTAAAACAAATTGCTTACTGATCTTCAACTAGTGCTGAATGCTAATAAAACCACATTTCTGTTGTTCTCTCGGTCTCGTTATTTTGACCCTGAGGACCTGCATATTTGCACATTGAATGGAGCCCAAATGGAGCAAGTTCCCCATTATAAGTGATTGGCTATTTGGATTGAGAGTAAGCTCTCTTAAAACACACATTGAAAAACGGACAAAAAAACGTAGAGAATTAAGAGTGTAAAATATACATGGGAAGAGATGTCCAATGTACAGATTCCATGGGACATATTCTATGAATAGATGGGATGGGCTGAGAGTGGCTGAGGGATGTGATTAAAGAGTTTATGTTCTGTAATGTGTTATTATTATTTGATTGCTGTATATAAAAAGTACAATTTATTTAATGTATATGCAAAATGTATGCATATGTAGCAGAAAAGCTGTAAAAACAAAAAAGATATGTATATGTGTCCTACAAAGGGGTGGAGGGTTAATATTTTTTTTTAAATAAATCCTGCCTCACTTTGGAAAGTAGAAGGAAGATTGTTCAAGCAACGCTTTTCCAAGTAGTTAATTATGGTGATAAAATCTACATGCATGCAGAAGCCTCTGCAATAAAACCTTTAGTTTCAGTCTATCAGCACTGTGTTTTATCACTGGGGCCAAATGTTGTACACATCACTGCATTTTGTGTAGTTCTATTGGCTGGGAGTCTCGGACTACCAGAAGAGCCCAGTAGTGGCTACTTATTGCATATAAAGCAGTTCTTCAGAGACTCCCCCGCTACTTCAGCTCACATACTAACTGGAGATGGAGACGATTATGTGAGAGTTTTGCTTTGATACATTTAGTTGTATTTATAGTATTGATATTATTTATTGTATGTTCACGTTCACAGGCCTGCCTTGCAAAATAAGATCCTTGTCTCATTGGTTAAACACGCTGTACAAATAAAAGTTTATAAAAAATATGTATATATTTCAAAAAGCACAGAGATGTGTTAGCATGCTACCAATCCTCTGCCCATCTGACTCCATCCCTCTCAGAAGCTCCCCTTCACACTCAGTACACACCCGATGTCTTTATGGTGTCTGCAGAGAAGTCTATTCTCCATAATCATCTCACAAAACACCGATTTGACAACACTCCCTCTCTGTTTCTAGCTGGAAAATGACATTTGAATTCAATTTTGGAACATGTTTGAGGAGAATGTTTAAGTAGCTGTGTTAATCTGTTTCCTGCACGGTTCTTGGTCTTTGGTCCGTCATTTCTCAACTGTTTTTCCAAAGCTCAGACAAGTTTTTTATGCCTGCATTAGAAAGCAAACTCTTTCAAAATAAAATGGGGACCCATGAAATCCATTATATTGAATAAATAAATTGACTGTGGATCCGTGCACAGTCACTGTATGAGAAATATCATCATTTTTATGGTGCCGATATAAAATATATTCACGACAGCAATTGGTTCAGATAAGTATAGTGCACAGCTTAAACTACATGAAAAGAGTCTGATGGCGCCGGAGGAGAATAACGGGATCCTAACCAATACACTTTTTTTTCTTAAAACTGCATTGTTGGTTAAGGTATTTTAAGTAAGCATTTCACTGTACACCTGTTGTATTCGGCACAAGTGACAAATACATTTTGATTTGATTAAATTTCACGTGATGCTGAGGCATGTTTCATCTATTAAAGGGAGGAATTAAAGTCTCTCTCACGCTGTATGGGGTGAAAATCACAGGTAAATTACTGTTACATGAGGAACTGATTACCTTAAATCCTGAAGGCATCACTGAGCTTGGCAAAGAGAGAGTCAAACTAAGGGCTTTTCTCTCATTTGCTTTACTCTCAATGCAAACACATTCTGACTCCTGCACACAACCTCTCTCTGACTCATTCCCTCTCAGAAGCTTCCTTTCACACTCAGTAAGGTCCTATTTGATCAATATCCTTCCTCATGATGTCCCAAATGATTCCTATCCCTCTCGTTGCCTGCCCCGCCCCCTCCTTGACACCTTTGTCTCCTGCGTTATTGTGGACACTCAAAGGGACCTTGAAATTGTCCAGAGGTGTTGTTGATCAGCTGACCTCCGATCTCCTGGCTCAGAGCCTTGTCTGTCAGTCTGTCTCTCTCTGTGTGTGTGGTGTGTGTTGTGTGTTGTGTGTTGTGTGTTGTGTGTGGTGTGTGGTGTGTGTGTGTGTGTGTGTGTGTGTGTGTGTGTGTGTGTGTGTGTGAGGATACCCCACTACCTCCCGGCAATCTGACTCCTAATCTCTTGGCCAGTCCAGAGTGACCCTCCATTGCCCCTGCATCCTCCACATTAGCCCCACACCTCAGATTCCATCATCCACACCTGACACTCGCCACTGTGCCTAAACAGTAAAAGACCATAGGAGAGCAAACTCAAATGAGAAGGTAATCTAGCAATGATCCATGAAAACGGCGCAGACGGATAGGGCTGCTGTGCTTCTAGCTCTTAGGAAAATTTGCAGTATTTTGTTTTTTTATGTGTTATTTCTTACATTATTAGCCCAATAATTTGTTTGTGTTATTAAATACAGCCGGGAAGAACTTCTGGATATCAGAGCAGCGGTAACTCACCAGCATTGCTAGCATTACGACCAGGAATTGTCACGCCCTGAACTTAGAGAGCTTTTTATGTCTCTATTTTGGGTTGGTCAGGGTGTGATTTGGGTGGGCATTCTATGTTCTATTTTATTGTATTTCTTTGTTTTGGCCGGGTATGGTTCTCAATCAGGGACAGCTGTCTGTCGGTGTCTCTGATTGGGAATCATACTTAGGCATTCTTTTTCCTTTTGTGTTTGTGGTCTTTGTTAGGGGCACTATAGCCCTTGTAAGCTTCACGGTCATTTTTGTTATTTCTTTTTTTGTTGGCGACATTTTACTAAATAAAAGGAAAATGTACGCTCATCCACTCCGCACCTTGGTCTTCCTTGAACGACGGCCGTGACAGAACTATCCACCACCAAAGGACCAAGCAGTGTGGCCAGGAGGAGCAGGGATCCTGGACCCGGGAGAAGAGAGAATGGAGGACATCTTGGACATGGGAGGAGGTTATGACAGGGGACAAGACCCTGCCATGGAAACAGGCTGAAGTAGCGAGGGAGGAACAACTTCGCTACCAGGAGTCACGGCAACGGAGCAGGCACGAGAGGCAGCCCCCAAAAAATGGTTTGGTGGGGCACACGAGGAGATTGGCTGAGTCAGAATCGAGACCTGAGCCAACTCTTCGTGCT
Organism: Oncorhynchus keta; assembly: GCF_023373465.1. Classification (NCBI taxonomy): domain Eukaryota; kingdom Metazoa; phylum Chordata; class Actinopteri; order Salmoniformes; family Salmonidae; genus Oncorhynchus; species Oncorhynchus keta. Next base: position 19,010,235 of record NC_068423.1, read on the forward strand.
TACCGTGGGGAGAAGCGTGGTACTCCAGTGCGCCTTCACAGCCCGGTGCTCTACATCCCAGCTCCCCGCATCTGCCGGGCTAGGGCGAGCATCCAGCCAGGGCGGATGGTGCTGTCTCTTCGGCCCAGGATATCCTGCGCCTGCTCTGCGCACTACTGTGTCTCCGGTGCGTCTGCACAGCCCAGTGTGTCCTGTGCCAGCGCCCCGCATTTGCAAGGCGAAGATAACCATCCAGCCAGGACAGGTTGTGCAGGCTTTGCGCTTGAGACCTCTAGTGCGCCTTCACGGCCCTGTGTATCCAGTGCCTCCGCAAAGAACCAAGCCTCCAGTATGTCTCCCCAGCCTGGTGAGTCCTGTGCCTGCACCCAGAACCAAACCTCCTGTATGTCTCCCTAGCCTGGGGAGGCAGCTCCACGCACCAGGCTGCCCATACGTCTCCTAACTCCAGTGATGATCCATGGCACAATGCCACCTGTGATGATCCATGGCACGAAGCCTCCAGTGATGATCCATGGCACAATGCCACCTGTGATGATCCATGGCACGAAGCCTCCAGTGATGATCCATGGCAAGAAGCCTCCAGTGATGATCCATGGCACAATGCCTCCAGTGATGATCCATGGCACGAAGCCTCCAGTGATGATCCATGGCACGAAGCCTCCAGTGATGATCCATGGCAAGAAGCCTCCAGTGATGATCCATGGCACAAAGCCTCCAGTGATGATCCATGGCACAAAGCCTCCATTGATGATCCATGGCAGTTATGATCCATGGCACAAAGCCTCCAGTGATGATCCATGGCAAGAAGCCTCCAGTGATGATCCATGGCAAGAAGCCTCCAGTGATGATCCATGGCAAGAAGCCTCCAGTGATGATCCATGGCAAGAAGCCCCCAGCGACGGTCTCCAGTCCGGAGCCTCCAGCGACGATCCCCAGTCCGGAGCCTCCAGCGACGATCCCCAGTCCGGAGCCTCCAGCGACGATCCCCAGTCCGGAGCCCCCAGCGACAGTCCCCAGTCCGGGGCCCGCAACGAGGGTCCCCAGGCCGGAGCCACAACCCAGATAGATGCCCACCCAGACCCTCCACTATAGGTTCAGGTTTTGCGGCCGGAGTCCGCACCTTTGGGCGGGGTGTACTGTCACACCCTGACCTTAGAGAGACGTTTTATTTCTCTATTTGGTTAGGTCAGGGTGTGATGTGGGGTGGGCATTCTATGTTCTGTTTTCTATGTTTCTTTATTTTTATGTTTTGGCCAGGTAACGTTCTCAATCAGGGACAGCTGTCTATCATTTTCTCTGATTGGGAATCATACTTAGGTAGCCCTTTTTCCCTCCTTTCAGTGTGGGTAGTTATCTTTGTTAGTGGCACTATAGCCCTGGAAGCTTCGCGGTTGTTTCTTCGTTTGTTGTTTTGTTGGCGACATTTTAAATAAAAGGAAAATGTATGCTCACCACTCTGCACTTTGGTCCAATTCTTTCGACGGGCATGAGAGGAATACAACTTTCCCCAATCGGATCCTTTGTTCGTACCCCCCAGAGCAATTGAACTGATTCCAGAGGCTGTTCCTTTTCTGACAGAAAAGAGGTACTAGGAATGAATCAGGAGGCAAGCACACCATCCAGTGCTTCCAATTATATTAATCGCTAATGTTCCGTCACTGGAATATAAAGTTGACGTGCTCAGGGAGAGGATTTCCTTCCAGAGAGACATCAGGGATTGTCACATACTTTGTTTCACGGAAACATGGCTCTCTTGGGATATACTGTCTGAGTCAGGACAGCCAGTTGGGTTCTCAGTTCATTGCCCAGACAGGAATAAATATCTCTTCGAGAAGAAGAAGGGCGGGGGTGTTTAATGATTAACTACTCATGGTGTGATATTCACCCAACCTAGAATACATCACAATCAAATGCAGACCGTATTACCTCCAAGAGAAATCTCTTAGGTTATAGTCAGAGCCGTGTATATTCTCCCTCAAGCCGATACCACTACAACCCTCAAAGAACTTCACTGGACTTTATGCAAACTGGAAACCACATATCCCGAGGCGGCATTTATTGTAACTGAGGATTTTACAAAGCAAATTTGAGAAAAACCTTACCGAAGTTCAATCAACATATTGCTAAGCTAAAATACTCGACCACTGCTACTCCAACTTCCGGGATGCCCACCCTTCGACAAATCTGATGACGACTTCATTTTTCTCCTTCCCTCCTATAGGCAGAAATTCAAACAGGAAGTACCCGTGCTAAGGACTATTCAACACTGGTCTGACCAATCATAATCCACACTTTTTTTGATCACGCAGACTGGGATATGTTCCCGGGTAGCCTCAGAGGTCAACATAGACAAACACACTGATACGGTGACTGAGTTTATCAGGAAGTGTATAGAAGATGTTATACCCACTGTGACTATTACAACCCACCCTTCCAGGCTCTGTCGCAGCCGGCTGCGAATGGAAGACCCATGGGGCGGCGCACAATTGGCCCAGCATCGTCCTTGTTAGCGGAGGTTTTGGCCGGCAGGGATATCCTTGTCCCATCGCGCACGAGCGACTCCTGTGGCTGTCTGGGCACATTGCACGCTGACACGGTCGCCAGGTGTACAGTGTTTCCTATGACACATTGGTGGCTTCCGGGTTAAGTGTGCATTGTGTCAAGAAGCTGTGCGGTTTGGTTGGGTTGTGTTTCGGAGGACACATGGCACTCGACCTTCGCCTATCCCAAGTCCGTACAGGAGTTGCAGCGATAAAACAAGACTGGAACTACCAATTGGATATCACGAAATTGGGGAGAAAATGGGGTTTAAAAAATATATATAAAAATATCTACCCTAACCAGAAACCGCGGATAGATGGCAGCATTCGCGCAAAACTGAAAGCGCGAACCCTTGCATATGGCTAAATACAAACAGTGTAGTTATTCAGGCAATCAAACAGGCAAAACGTCTGTGGATCTATTGAGGCCGTAAGCGAATTGAAGTGCTTCTATGGTGTCAGGTAAGGTAGAGGTGATATGATCCTTGACAAGCCTCTCAAAGAACTTCATAATGACAAAAGTGAGTGCTACGGGGCGATAGTTATTTAGTTCAGTTACCTTTGCTTTCTTGGGTACAAGAACAAGGGTGGACATCTTGAAGCATGTGGGGACAACAGACTGGGATAGGGAGATATTGAATATGTCTGTAAACACTCCAGCTAGCTGGTCTGCGCATGCTCTGAGGACACGGCTAGGGATGTCGTCTTGGCTGGCAGCCTTGCGAGGTTTAACAGGCTTAAATGTCTTACTGACGTCGGCCATGGCGAAGGAGAGTCTACAGTCCTTGGTAGCGGGCCGCATCCGTGTGCACTGTATTCTCCTCAAAGCAGGTGAAGGAGGTGATTAGCTTATCCAGAAGCAAGACGTCGGTGTCCGAGACGTGGCTGGTTTTCCCTTTGTAGTCCGTGATTGTCTGTAGACCCTGCCACATACGTCTCCTGTCTGAGCCATTGAATTGCGACTCCACTTTGTCTCTATACTGACGTTTTGCCTGTTTGATTGCCTGAATAACTACACTGTTTGTATTTAGCCATATGCAAGGGTTCGCACTTTCACCATCGCACTGCACACTGCTCTATCCCATCTGGACATACCTATGTAAGAATGCTGTTAATTGATTATAGCTCAGCATTCAACACCATAGTACCCTCCAAGCTCATCATTAAGCTCGAGGCCCTGAGTCTGAACCCCGCCCTGTGGAACTGGATCCTGGACTTCCTGATGGGCCGCCCCCAGGTGGTGAAGGTAGGAAACAACACCTCCACTTCACTGATCCGCAACACTGGGGCCCCAAAAGGATGGTTTCACAGCCCCCTCCTGTACACCCTGTTCACCCATGACTGCGTGGCCATGCACGCTCCCAACTCAATCATCAAGTTCGCAGACAACACAACAGTAGTAGGCCTGATTACCAGCTCCACCTACATGGTGGAGCTGAGGGCCCTGGGAGTGTGGTGTCAGGAAAATAACCTCTCACCCAATGTCAACAAAACAAAGGAGCTGATCGTGGACTTCAGGAAACAGCATCGACGGGAGCACAGTGGAGAAGGTGGAAAGCTTCAAGTTCCTTGTTGTGCACATCACTGCTAAATTGAAATGGTCCACCCACACAGACAGTGTGAAGAAGAAGGCGCAACAGCGCCTCTTCAACATCAGGAGCCTAAATAAATTTGCCTTGGCACCTAAAGCCCTCACAAACTTTTACAGATGCACAATTGAGAGCATTCTGTCGGGCTGTATCATCGCCTGGTACGGCAACTGCACTGCCCACAACACATAACCGGGAGCAAACTACCTGCCCTCCAGGACACCTACAACACCTGATATCACAGGAAGGCCAAAAAGATCATCAAGGACAACAACCACCCAAGCCACTGCCTGTTCACCCCGCTATCATCCAGAATGTGAGGTCAGTACAGGTGCATCAAAGCTGGTACCGAGAGACTGAAAAATAGCTTCTATCAAGGCCATCAGACTGTTAAATAGCCATCACTATCACATTAGAGGCTGCTGCCCTATATACATAGACTTGAAATCACTGGCCACTTTAATAATGGAACGCTAGTCACTTTAATAATGTTTATATATTTTGCATTACTCATCTCATATCTATATACTGTATTCTAGTCTACTGTATATTAGTCCATGCCGCTCTGACATTGCTCATACAAATATTGATTTATTCTTTTTTCCATTCCATTATTTTAGATTGTGTGTATTGTTATATATTACTTGTTAGAAATTACTACACTGTTGAAGCTAGAAACACAAGCATTTCGCAACACCCACAATAACATCTGCTAAACATGTGTATGTGACAAATACATTTTTATTTGATTTGAAAAAACTTGCTGAGACAAGTCAACGTTTTAAAGGAAATGGGTACACAATTTACAGCTGACCTGGTTTGCTTTCATTTTGGGGGGTGATATCTTTATGGTGTCTGCAGAGAGGTCTATTCTCCATAATCATCTTACAAAACACTCATTTGACAACACTCCCTCTCTGTTTCTAGCTGGAAAATTTGGATTCAATTCAATTTTGGAACATATTTGAGGAGAATGATTAAATAGCTACAGTATGTTAATCTGTGTCCTGCACGGTTCTTGGTCTTTGGTCTGTCATTTCTCAAATGTTTTTCCAAAGCTCAGACAAGTCTGCAGATGAAAGCAAACTCTTTAAAATTAAAATGGGGACCCATGAAATCCATTATATTGAATAAATAAATTGACTGTGGATCCGTGCACAGTCACTGTATGAGAAATTTCATCATTTTTGTGGTGCCGACATAAAATATATTCACGACTGCAATTGGTTCGGATAAGTATAGTGCACAGCTTAAACTATATAAAAAGTAATTTCATATGATGCTGAGGCATGTTTCATCCATTAAATGAGGAATTAAAGTCTCTCTCACGCTGTATGGGGTGAAAATCACAGGTAAATTACTGTTACATGAGGAACAGATTACCTTAAATCCTGGACAGTTCTGACTGTCCAGAATATGTTGACTACAAATACCTAGGTGTCTGGTTAGACTGTAAACTCTCCTTCCAGACTCACATTAAGCATCTCCAATCCAAAGTTAAATCAAGAATCCGCTTCCTATTTCGCAACAAAGCCTCCTTCACTCATGCTGCCAAACATATCCTCGTAAAGCTGACCATCCTACCGATCCTCGACCATGTCATCTACAAAATAGCCTCCAACACTCTACTCAGCACATTGGATGCAGTCTATCACAGTGTCATCCGTTTTGTCACCAAAGCCCCATACACTACCCACCACTGCGACCTGTATGCTCTCGCTGGCTGGTCCTCGTTACATACTTGTCGCCAAACCCACTGGCTCCAGGTCATCTATAGTCTTTGCTAGGTAAAGCTCCGCCTTATCTCAGCTCACTGTTCACCATAGCTTCACACACCCGTAGCACACGTTCCAGCAGGTATATTTCACTGGTCATCCCCAGAGCCAACAGCTCCATTGGCTGCCTTTCCATCCAGTTCTCTGCTGACAATGACTGGAACGAATTGCAAAAATCACTGAAGTTGGAGACTTATATCTCCCTCACTAACATTAAGCGTCAGCTGTCAGAGCAGCATATCGATCGCTGCAGCTGTACAAAGTCCATCTGTAAATAGCCCAGCAGTATTTCTACTTATACATCCTCATCTGCACATATATCACTCCAGTGTAAATTGTTAAATTGTAATTACTTCGCCACTATTGGCCTATGTATTGCCATCATTTGCACACACTGTATACAGATATTTCTATTGTTATTGACTGTACATTTGTTTATTCCACGTTTTACTCCGTGTTGTTGTTTTTGTCGCACTGCTTTGCTTTATCTTGGCCAGGTCGCGCAGTTTCATATGAGAACTTACTCTCAACTGGCCTACCAGGTTAAATAAAGGTGAAATAAAAAATTTAAATGAAAAAGTCATCATTGAGCTTTTGGGCGGAAGAGAGTCAAACTAAGGGCTTTTCTCTCATTTGCTTTACTCTCAATGCAAACACATTCTGACTCCTGCACACAACCTCTCTCTGACTCATTCCCTCTCAAAAGCTTCCTTTCACACTCAGTAAGGTCCTATTCGATCAATATCCTTCCTCATGATGTCACAAATGATTCCTATCCTTCTCGTTGCCTGCCCCGCCCCCTTTTCAGCACCATTGTCTCCTGTGTTATTGTGGACACTCAAAGGGACCTTGAAATTGTCCCAGCTGTTGCTGATCAGCTGACCTCCTCTCTCCTGGCTCTTTGTCTGTGTGTCTGTGTGTCCGTGTGTGAGTGAGTAAGAGAGGATACCTCACTACCTCCCAGCAATCTGACAGCTGTTCTCTGGGCCAGTCCAGAGTGACCCCCCACTGCCCCTGCATCACCCACACTAGCCCCACACCTCAGATTCCATCATCCACACCTGACACTCGCCACAGCAAAATACTGTACGAGTGCAAAACTCAAATGAGAAGGTAATCTAGCAATGATCCCCATGTCACAGAGTCTACTGTTTTAGCCCAGTTGAAGGTGCAGAGAAATGCAGAGCAATTTTCAAAGTTCTATCTTCAAATGACACATACTTTAGGTATCCGCTCCTTGGCAATCACACATAAAACTGCCCCTTTATAATAAAAAGTCGCCAGGGCTATACATTTATTTGTTTTTTTATTTCTAGCTGTTGGAAGGGAATGAGGTAAAGTACACCTGAAAAAAACTCATGAATTTGCTGAGACAAGTACATTTTTTTCAGGAAATGGGTACACAATTTACAGCTGACCTGATTTTATTTCATTTTGGGGGGTGATATCTTTATGTTGTCTGCAGGGAGGTCTATTCTCCATAATCATCTCACAAAACACCGATTTGACAACACTCCCTCTCTGTTTCTAGCTGGAAAATTTGGATTTAATTCAATTTTGGAACATGTTTGAGGAGAATGTTTAAGTAGCTGTGTTAATCTGTGTCCTGCACGGTTCTTGGTCTTTGGTCCGTCATTTCTCAACTGTTTTTCCAAAGCTCAGACAAGTTTTTTATGTCTGCAGAAGAAAGCGAACTCTTTAAAATTCAAATGGGAACCCATGAAATCCATTATATTTAATTAATAAATTGACTGTGGATCTGTGCACAGTCACTGTATGAGAAATATCATTTTTGTGGTGCCGATATAAAATATATTCACGACTGCAATTGGTTCGGATAAGTATAGTGCACAGCTTAAACTACATGAAAAGTCATTTCATATGATGCTGAGGCATGTTTCATCCATTAAATGAGGAATTAAAGTCTCTCTCACGCTGTATGGGGTGAAAATCACAGGTAAATTACTGTTACATGAGGAACTGATTACCTTAAATCCTGAAGGCATCACTGAGCTTGGCAAAGAGAGAGTCAAACTAAGGGCTTTTCTCTCATTTGCTTTACTCTCAATGCAAACACATTATGACTTCTGCACACAACCTCTCTCCCTAAAATAATTATGCAATTCCTTGATACTGGATTAAAGGGATACTTTGGGATTTTGGCAACGAGGCCCCAGAGTCTTATGAACTAGAGGATACCATTAGCCTGCTAGCTTAACGTTGGCTCGCAAAACCACCTAGAACTTCCTTCATACTGGTCACGAAGACATGAAAATTGTAAGAAATACATGCTCTACAAATAGAAATTAGCACTATGAAGCTGACCAAAGCTAATATTCTGCAAGTCAAATTAACTACAGAGAGATGTGACAGAGACAATAAGCCAAAGAACTGCAGAAGAGTTACAGTCAGTTTGGAGAAAATACCCCAACCCAATTAGGCTTTCAAACAAATACCTGCCCTCCATCCAACATCTTAACTCTGACCCTGGTTCAGGCACCACCTCGAGGAGCAGTAGACAGCCTAGTGAGAAGGTGCAGGGTTCTGCCTGCTGACATCCATTGCCAAGGAGCAGCAGTGTGAAAAACCTCTGATGCTCATTGGGCAGTCAATAGGGAAACAACAGCCAGCCACTGACCTCTGCTAACACCTGTCAAATGCATCACTAATGTTCAAATGCAATTACAGCTCAGAACGCAACGAAGCCCGGCCCGGCCCAGCCGCCACACCCAATAGTGACTCAGAGTGGAGAAAGAAGGGAAAGATGGGGGGGGAGAGAACAGAGAGATCTACTACAGCGAGGGTCCCTGGCTGTGCAGCACGCTGAACACCATTTGCAATGTGGCTGGCAGGGCCGGCCCCGCGCGGAGCCACCGGGGAAGGTCAAGGGAGGGAGACAAATATGGCCGCAACAACCAACAGCATTAGCAGCTCCACTCATTAGCGTTAAAGACGCTATGTATGGCTGCCTCTCTCCCTGGTGGGCCCGTTTAAATTCACCCATAAACTGGTAATGGCTCAGCCCTCAACCGAGGAAAACAATTAGGACAGAGAGAATGTGGAGTTTAAGTGGTCGGAATCCTCCTCCTGAACAAATATTTAGTGAACCATCCTTTAGTCTTTTTGTTTTATTACATTGGAAAATACAAATGCTCTGTGTCTGGAACTGCAAGCTTGAAGCCTGTGCTTGGAGTGCTTTTCACTCCATTTGACTCAACCAGAGTTTGTGATTTTCTCAGCATGGTCCATTATTCCAACAGTGCTGCATGGAGAGAATACATACCATTGGGGCTCTCTTCATCTATGGCAACAATGGTGGCGGGTGGACCAGTTCTGGAGAGTTTGCATTCTGGAATTCACAGACACACGAGAAGAAAAAAACATGAATCTTTAATCTCCTGCTTCACACCAATGGAGTTCACAGCTATACTCTGTCTAGAAGCAACACTGGACAGAACACACAGAATAGATCAAGGATGTGTAGATCCAAGATGATCCATCTAGGATGTACAGATCTAGGATGTATAGATCTAGGGTGTATACAGCAGATCTAAGATGTATCGATCCAAGATGTATCGATCCAAGATGTATAGATTTAGGATGTATACAGTAGATCTAGGATGTATCGATCTAGGATGTATACAGCAGATCTAAGATGTATCGATCTAAGATGTATCATCTAAGATATATAGATCTAGAATGTATAGATCTAGAATGTATAAATCTAAGATGCATAGATGTACTGCCATGGGGGGAAGGGGGAGGGGGTAGAAGGATAATGGGGGCAAAGTGTAGAGTGGTGATGAAAGATGAGGCTGTATGAGGCTTCTTTATGAGCAGAATGAGGCTGTGACTGGAGGTTAGAGGGCTACAGTCTGTTCACAGAGAGAAAGATCTATGGCCTTACCATCATACTGCCAGTCTGGAGTCAAATATAGTAACATCAGCCAGAGAGCAGAACAGAATGACAGAGGAAAAGAGAAGGACAAGCGGGAAGTCAGTTATCTTTCAGACACTTGAAAGAGAACAAAAGACAATAGGAAGAAAATGAGGGAAGAGAACATATCAAAAGAAAAGTTCTGAAACTTTGAAACAGAGGTGCGAAAGTTCACATTATAGGGTGAAAAACAGGACCGTGATTTTGGTGATTTTCATGAAATATAATCCATAGAAGGGTCCTTTTTGGAGGAAGGATTATTGACATGTATTTGACATTTGTAATTTAAAGTGTAATTCAAAAATAATGAATGAAGTTGGAACATCTGTGGCATTTTGAGACGGGAAAGGGGAAACCTAGTCAGTTGCACAACTGGCATTTTGGCCTTGCCCAAGCCTCCTTTCAGACTCCAGAAATGTTTCATCTGTAGATGCTACAAGCTAAACGTGGTGTTATATGTAGCATTACCTCTTTCTCTGTAATATGAGTAGCATTTTGATTTCAATGACAATTTTCAACATGAATATTGAAATATATAAAAACAATTATTTGGCAAATCTTTCAATATATTGTTGAACAATAATATAATCCATGGGCATATCAAAGTTTCAGAGTAGGAGTGTGACAAGCTGACTCGGTAGCTCTCGTCACGAACATGCATTATTTAATTACCCTTATAAATTGTTTAGCTCGTTTATGTTTCCCCATAAATCTAGTAATTCCTTACTCCTAAATGTATGTATGTATGTATGTATGTATGTATGTATGTATGTATGTATGTATGTATGTATGTATGTATATATATATATTGTTCTTTCCCTCTTTTACCAGTGTCATGAGTATTTACTCTGCGCAAGGCTAATTATGTGTCAAGGAAATGTTTGGTCAAGTTTCATTGTGACGCATTTCGGTTTCATATTTAAATGCAGTAAATTGCAATTTTGCATTCCTCCAAATGGATGCGATGTTCAGGTGCACATGAACACTTGCTACACTGAAGAGAAAGACGTTTGTTTATTTCCATATTGTAATGTATCCCGTGTTTGAAGTTTGCAGATCTCGGAGCTCAATGCGCAGCTCCATAAGTAATACGTTTTGCTGACAGTTGGCCTGCAGAACTATTGTTAGGAAATATGTATTCATTAATGGAAAGTATTCCCGCTTTGAGGATAAGCCAGGAATGGCTAAGATGTTTATTTAGACGAATATGCAAATGTGGGTAAAATGAAAATGTCTGTTACATGATTTAATATGCCATATTTGGGTAAAGAGATCCATGGTTAATGGTTTGGTCCATAGGGAGGGGCCATAGGGAGGGGCCATAGGGAGGGGCCATAGGTATAAAGGTACCTGTTGCACTTGTGAGCTGGAGTTGTGTTCTAGCTCTGGTATGTGAGCTGTGTGGGGAGGCTGTCCATAGCCTGTTATACCCCAACCTGCTATAGTTGGTTTAGTATGTTAGCTGTGTGGGGAGGCTGTCCATAGCCTGTCATGCACCAACCTGCTATAGTTGGTTTGGTATGTTAGCTGTGTGGGGAGGCTGTCCATAGCCTGTTATACCCCAACCTGCTATAGTTGGTTTGGTATGTTAGCTGTGTGGGGAGGCTGTCCATAGCCTGTTATGCCCCAACCTGCTATAGTTGGTTTGGTATGTTAGCTGTGTGGGGAGGCTGTCCATAGCTTGTTATACGCAAAGCTGCTATAGTTGGTTTTTGGTATGTTAGTATGTTAGCTGTGGGGAGGCTGTCCATAGCTTGTTATATGCAACCTGCTATAGTTGGTTTGGTATGTTAGCTGTGTGGGGAGGCTGTCCATAGCCTGTTATACCCCAACCTGCTATAGTTGGTTTGGTATGTTAGCTGTGTGGGGAGGCTGTCCATAGCCTGTCATGCACCAACCTGCTATAGTTGGTTTGGTATGTTAGCTGTGTGGGGAGGCTGTCCATAGCCTGTTATACCCCAACCTGCTATAGTTGGTTTGGTATGTTAGCTGTGTGGGGAGGCTGTCCATAGCCTGTCATGCACCAACCTGCTATAGTTGGTTTGGTATGTTAGCTGTGTGGGGAGGCTGTCCATAGCCTGTTATACCCCAACCTGCTATAGTTGGTTTGGTATGTTAGCTGTGTGGGGAGGCTGTCCATAGCCTGTTATACACCAACCTGCTATAGTTGGTTTGGTATGTTAGCTGTGTGGGGAGGCTGTCCATAGCCTGTTATACCCCAACCTGCTATAGTTGGTTTGGTATGTTAGCTGTGTGGGGAGGCTGTCCATAGCCTGTTATACCCCAACCTGCTATAGTTGGTTTGGTATGTTAGCTGTGTGGGGAGGCTGTCCATAGCCTGTTATACCCCAACCTGCTATAGTTGGTTTGGCAGTGCAGGCTTGATTGAGGCTTACGTTTTTGATTTAGATTCAAACCTGTATTTTGAGAATCTGTTCATCTTGTAAATAGCTTTGTAGGTGATGTAAATATTGGATTTATTCATTCACCTGGCCAGTATTTTGCACCGGATCCTGCTGCCTCCTGCTACTTCCTACCCTTAACGCTGCTTCAAATTCCACTTCCTACAACAGGAAGCTCTGCTGGTTTACAGTTATTACCTCAAAAAGTCATATTTCACTTCCTTAAAATGTCCACGTTTCGCAGATCAGTCTGCGCCGATCATTACCCACAACCCACTATGGTAGAAGAACAGTCTAGCGCAAAGCAGTGGTGCGAGGCTGTGGTGGTGGCGAGGCATCTGAGTAGAGTGCACGAGTGAGTGATTTGATGAACACTGTTCCTGGGTGGCAGGCTGGGAGAGATCTGCTGCTTCAAGGGACTGCATTTGTTCACCGGGGAGGGGTGTCAGTTTCCCATCGCTCCCAACCTCCCTGCTTCCGACACACACCTTTACGAAATATTAATGGGTAGTTATGAGAAGACAGACAGCTCGATATGAATAACACCGCATCGACACGCTGCTGAGTTCCCCCTGAAAGAAAGATAAGTGGTCATGGAGAAAATGGCTTTTCAAGGGATGGTGCACTTGCTAGATTATTTCTTATTCAAAAAAAAAAAAGATTTCTCTTCCTAACACAATAGCCGTTTGCAGACGGGCGGTGAGTGCACAGTGCAGTCGGTATGTAAATGCTCGGAAACCACTGCTACCTGACAAGATATCAAAACGCTCCAGCTCCCATATAAACAGCACTAAATGTGTCTGGGTCTTGAGTTTATTCTGGAACATTGAGCCTTGATTACATTGGTTTGTTGTGTCTGGAGAATGGATGTATGGACAAGCATGGGGCAGCAACAGATGAGAGAGAAACTCAGAGTCAGAGTCCTTATGCCCTCTATTTGGCTGGCCATCATAAATGACTAATTACCCAATAGCTGACTAGGGTTATGAGTCACATGACATCAGAAAGGCTGTAACCCAACAACGCCCCGGCGACTGTAGCCTTTGTATCAAAGCTAGCTACAGTATTTGCACAGCCACTGCAATGCCACAAACGTCTCTACGGGTGAACAAACAGATACTGTTCTGCTGAAATATTGATGGAATATTAGTACCCAGGACAACTGAATGAGTTCGTTGACATCAGACGGCCTGCTGCCTGTGATCTACCTTCCCGATTCCAAAAACAGCACAAATAATGTTTTGATGAATCGTTTGGGACTGGTCAATAATACACAAGATCCTACAGACACAGCATCCAATTGTGGCTGTTTGAAAGAAACTGTAAATATACAGTGGTGCAAAGTACTCCTTCAGTATTTTTCTTTTGGTATCTGTACTTTAGTTTACTATTTATATTTTTGACAACTTTTCTACCTTCCTAAAGAAAATAATGTACTTTTTAATCCATACATTTTTCCTGAAACCCAACATTTTGAATGCTTAGCAGGACAGGAAAATGGTCAAATTCTCGCAGGTATCAAGAGAACATCCCTGGTCATCCCTACTACCTCTGATCTGGTGGACTCATTAAACACACATGCTTCACTTGTAAATGATGTCTGAGTGTTGGAGTGTGCCCCTGTCTACCCATAAATACAATTAAAAAACAAGAAAATGGTGCCGTCTGGTTTGCTTAATATAAGGAACTTTAAATTACTTATTCTTTTACTCTTGATACTTAGGCACATTTTAGCAATTACATCTATTTTTGATACTTAAGTATGTTTAAAACCAAATATTTTTAGACTTTTACTCAAGTAGTATTTTACTGGGTCACATTCACTTTTATTTGAGTCATTTTCTATTCAGGTATCTTTACTTTTACTCAAGTATGACAATTGGCTACTTTTTCCCACCACTGCCAAAATATCAGTTTCCTCAAAAGCATGTATATTTACTATGTATAGCTCTAGCAACATCATACTCCTCCCCTTGTACACTATCCAACATTGTGTTTGTGGGATCATGTTGCTATACATTTTCATAATTAACATGTACAAGTAGAAAGGAACAAACATCCATTTTTAAACAACTAAACTACTAAAGTGGGCAGTAAATGCCTCAATAAACAGACATTCAGTTAGCACATTATCTGACTATCTAATCATCCCACATCAAATCTACTAGTTTGTCTGGATGCCAACACTGTCAAAGGCAAAGGAACCGCCCACAAAACCTGCTCTAGCCGAAAGGTCATCTCCAATTAACTGATAAGTGTACCTAAGTCTAACAGTGGGTTATATACCTGTCTTCGATTTGATGGATTCTGCATTATTTGAAGCAGCACCAGCTTTCACTTGAGGTTGGTGTTCGGGCCAATTAGGATTAATATTAAATTTCAGAATAATGAGGGTGATGAGACCATCGGCTAACATCTGACCCTTTGATTGGTTAAATAGTTAAATGCTTCTTTGACCCTGCTGGGGCAACGTTCCTCCCATAGAAATATAACTACTAGAACGGACATCCCCCATTTATCTCAATGCTCTGTTATTCTATTTCTATGCCACCTCCCCCTTGTCCTAATATGACACCAGGACATTGGCTGATTCCAAAGTGGAGCGGCGGTGTGTGATCATGGACGTCTGATGTCAAGAGACAATCCCTGCATGTACGCACTGCTCTAACTGTGATAACCTGTGTGAGAGATGCTGCTAGGAGATTGGACCAACGCCATCGAGGGTCATCATCGCAGAAATCAATAACGAGCAATAAGGCAGCTAACGGAACAAACTCCAGGCCAGCGAGGCTAGCGTTACTCCCAAGACGAGAGGCCATTCTAAATCACAATATGTCTCCTTCGCACATTCAAGAGAAATACAATGTAAAGGGGAGTGGGTTACTAATGCGTTGTGATTTTGGTACGTGAGGTGAATTGGATTCGAACAAAGTGAATGTGGAATCAATAAAGAATTCTAAAACATAAGTTGTGATGTCCGTATAATAGAAGTCAAAAACACCCGTTGAATCACTAACAGATTTCGAATAACTCGATTTTTTCAGAGGGAACTTTTCTAAAGAATAACTGCTTTGTAGTATGATAGCATAGTACACTATCAGGTTGGATTTTCTAAGAACAGATCACACCTACTAGAATCCACCATAGTCCATCTTTCATGCATCATGTCATACTTCACTAATGTTTAAGTTATACTTTGAATTAAACTGGATGGTGATAAAAACAGGGATTATATTCAGATTTTCTCAAAACCCCTTACGAAGTCAAAGACACAGTGAGCACAACAGGTGCCAGTGCCTGAGAACTCTAAGGCAATGGGCATTCATTATCTGTCTTACACACACACACACACACACACACACACACACACACACACACACACACACACACACACACACACACACACACACACACACACACACACACACACACACACACACACACACACGCACCCCTTTCTGGTCATCTCTAATGAGGCATATATATATAGGCCCAAAAGAATCTCTTGAAGAAATGTCAGGAGTCAGACTCCAAAACACATGATTCATGACATCTTTACAACACCCAAATTAAGATCACAGTCAACGTTCTACTTCGTACACATCTTAACCCAACGAGTCATTCAAATATAGGAGATCATTTGAGGAACATGAATGATGTCAGCATACTATTACACCCAAAATGACCACCCAAAATATATCTCAAAATATTCTATTTACTTATTACCCCAGCGATGGCTTGTGTATACTATAATATGATTGCCACTATGGGAGTCTTGAGAATGGAGTTTGTGGCTATTTTGGACAGAGCTATGCTGCAGCTGCACTGACATCCACCTGATCCTTGAATGCCCGGGATGGGCTGAGGTGGTTTTCACCAGACACATCAATCTCTTACAAGGTCAAAGATCCCGTCTCCTCCTGAGGCGGATGGATGAGCCTACAGGGAATGGCTTTGAATACCTGCTGATTTAAACTTAGTGACTCCGAATCCTATTCTATTGTATTCTAAAATTGTGCCTCGGTTAACTGCATGAGTGGGGGAAAGAAAAAGGGATAGAAAAAGGGGATAGAAAAAGGAGGATAGAATAAGCGGCTGAAAGCTATTGAGGCTTTACTGTTGACTGAATAGACATATCTGCTGTGTGTGTATACTGGGAGAAATGTGATGAGTCTCAGTCACAACAAGTGGCTGCAAAGTCTATTGGCCACCCAGGCCAACCATCACGGCTACTCTTTCATCAGATATGAGATGGCGTGGGCTTCACTTCGCAGCATGTATCCTACTGCTTTATTTGCATCTTGGATCACTGGAAATAGGGCTGAGTGGGTGTGTAGCCAGGGTTAAGGAAATAGGGCTGAGTGGGTGTGAGTCAGGGTTAAGGAAATAGGGCTGAGTGGGTGTGTAGCCAGGGTTAAGGAAATAGGGCTGAGTGGGTGTGTAGCCAGGGTTAAGGTAATAGGGCTGAGTGGGTGTGTAGTCAGGGTTAAGGAAATAGGGCTGAGTGGGTGTGTAGCCAGGGTTAAGGTAATAGGGCTGAGTGGGTGTGTAGCCAGGGTTAAGGTAATAGGGCTGAGTGGGTGTGAGTCAGGGTTAAGGAAATAGGGCTGAGTGGGTGTGTAGCCAGGGTTAAGGTAATAGGGCTGAGTGGGTGTGTAGCCAGGGTTAAGGTAATAGGGCTGAGTGGGTGTGTAGCCAGGGTTAAGGTAATAGGGCTGAGTGGGTGGTAGCCAGGGTTAAGGAAATAGGGCTGAGTGGGTGTGAGTCAGGGTTAAGGTAATAGGGCTGAGTGGGTGTGTAGCCAGGGTTAAGGTAATAGGGCTGAGTGGGTGTGTAGCCAGGGTTAAGGTAATAGGGCTGAGTGGGTGTGAGTCAGGGTTAAGGAAATAGGCCTGAGTGGGTGTGTAGCCAGGGTTAAGGTAATAGGGCTGAGTGGGTGTGTAGTCAGGGTTAAGGAAATAGGGCTGAGTGGGTGTGTAGTCAGGGTTAAGGAAATAGGCCTGAGTGGGTGTGTAGCCAGGGTTAAGGTAATAGGGCTGAGTGGGTGTGTAGTCAGGGTTAAGGAAATAGGGCTGAGTGGGTGTGTAGTCAGGGTTAAGGTAATAGGGCTGAGTGGGTGTGTAGTCAGGGTTAAGGAAATAGGCCTGAGTGGGTGTGAGTCAGGGTTAAGGAAATAGGGCTGAGTGGGTGTGTAGTCAGGGTTAAGGACATAGGGCTGAGTGGTGTGAGTCAGTGGGTTAAGGAAATAGGCCTGAGTGGGTGTGTAGTCAGGGTTAAGGTAATAGGGCTGAGTGGGTGTGTAGTCAGGGTTAAGGAAATAGGGCTGAGTGGGTGTGTAGTCAGGGTTAAGGAAATAGGGCTGAGTGGGTGTGTAGTCAGGGTTAAGGAAATAGGGCTGAGTGGTTGTGAGTCAAGGTTAGGGAAATAGGGCTGAGTGGGTGTGTAGCCAGGGTTAAGGAAATAGGGCTGAGTGGTTGTGAGTCAAGGTTAGGGAAATAGGGCTGAGTGGGTGTGTAGTCAGGGTTAAGGACATAGGGCTGAGTGGTTGTGAGTCAAGGTTAAGGAAATAGGCCTGAGTGGGTGTGTAGTCAAGGTTAAGGACATAGGGCTGAGTGGTTGTGAGTCAAGGTTAAGGAAATAGGCCTGAGTGGTTGTGAAGTCAGGGTTAAGGACATAGGGCTGAGTGGGTGTGAGTCAGGGTTAAGGACATAGGGCTGAGTGGTTGTGAGTCAAGGTTAAGGAAATAGGCCTGAGTGGGTGTGAGTCAGGGTTAAGGACATAGGGCTGAGTGGTTGTGAGTCAAGGTTAAGGAAATAGGCCTGAGTGGGTTGTGAAGTCAGGGTTAAGGAAATAGGCCTGAGTGGGTGTGTAGTCAAGGTTAAGGAAATAGGGCTGAGTGGGTGTGTAGTCAGGGTTAAGGACATAGGGCTGAGTGGGTGTGAGTCAGGGTTAAGGACATAGGGCTGAGTGGGTGTGAGTCAGGGTTAAGGAAATAGGCCTGAGTGGGTGTGTAGTCAGGGTTAAGGAAATAGGGCTGAGTGGGTGTGTAGTCAAGGTTAAGGAAATAGGGCTGAGTGGGTGTGTAGTCAGGGTTAAGGACATAGGGCTGAGTGGGTGTGAGTCAGGGTTAAGGACATAGGGCTGAGTGGGTGTGAGTCAGGGTTAAGGAAATAGGCCTGAGTGGGTGTGTAGTCAGGGTTAAGGAAATAGGGCTGAGTGGGTGTGAGTCAG
This sequence comes from Oncorhynchus keta, assembly GCF_023373465.1. Taxonomy (NCBI): domain Eukaryota; kingdom Metazoa; phylum Chordata; class Actinopteri; order Salmoniformes; family Salmonidae; genus Oncorhynchus; species Oncorhynchus keta. The sequence goes on from NC_068423.1 coordinate 19,028,709, forward strand.
GGTTAAGGACATAGGGCTGAGTGGTTGTGAGTCAAGGTTAAGGAAATAGGCCTGAGTGGTTGTGAAGTCAGGGTTAAGGAAATAGGCCTGAGTGGGTGTGTAGTCAAGGTTAAGGAAATAGGGCTGAGTGGGTGTGTAGTCAGGGTTAAGGACATAGGGCTGAGTGGGTGTGAGTCAGGGTTAAGGACATAGGGCTGAGTGGGTGTGAGTCAGGGTTAAGGAAATAGGCCTGAGTGGGTGTGTAGTCAGGGTTAAGGAAATAGGGCTGAGTGGGTGTGTAGTCAAGGTTAAGGAAATAGGCCTGAGTGGGTGTGTAGTCAGGGTTAAGGAAATAGGGCTGAGTGGGTGTGTAGTCAAGGTTAAGGAAATAGGCCTGAGTGGGCTGAGTCAGGGTTAAGGTGTAGTCAGGGTTAAGGAAATAGGGCTGAGTGGGTGTGAGTCAAGGTTAAGGAAATAGGCCTGAGTGGTTGTGAGTCAAGGTTAAGGAAATAGGCCTGAGTGGGTGTGTAGTCAGGGTTAAGGAAATAGGGCTGAGTGGGTGTGTAGTCAAGGTTAAGGAAATAGGGCTGAGTGGTTGTGAGTCAAGGTTAGCGAAATAGGGCTGAGTGGGTGTGTAGCCAGGGTTAAGGACATAGGGCTGAGTGGTTGTGAGTCAAGGTTAGGGAAATAGGGCTGAGTGGGTGTGTAGTCAGGGTTAAGGAAATAGGGCTGAGTGGTTGTGAGTCAAGGTTAAGGAAATAGGCCTGAGTGGGTGTGAGTCAAGGTTAAGGAAATAGGCCTGAGTGGGTGTGAGTCAAGGTTAAGGAAATAGGGCTGAGTGGGTGTGAGTCAAGGTTAATGAAATAGGGCTGAGTGGTTGTGAAGTCAGGGTTAAGGACATAGGGCTGAGTGGGTGTGAGTCAAGGTTAATGAAATAGGGCTGAGTGGGTGTGAGTCAAGGTTAGTGAAATAGGCCTGAGTGGGTGTGAGTCAGGGTTAAGGAAATAGGGCTGAGTGGGTGTGAGTCAAGGTTAAGGAAATAGGGCTGAGTGGGTGTGCAGTCAGGGTTAAGGACCAAATAAGGAGACTGGGGGGTAGAGGGATTCAGTCTCTCTCTCTATCTCCCTGTCACAGACCCAGTGAAAGGACACTGAAGGGTTAGTGGTCAGCTGGCTCACAGTCAGTGTGGTGTATGGATGGATGAGAGAAACATGCAGGTCTGAGCCAAACTGAGGCTGGCAATGCCTGCCCCCTAATGAAATGAGTGCTGTAAGTTCTGTCAATACTCTCATCTCCGCCATCAAAGTGTGTTGTAGGTTCTGTCAATACTCTCATCTCCACCATTAAAGTGTGTTGTAGGTTCTGTCAATACTCTCATCTCTGCCATTAAAGTGTGTTGTAGGTTCTGTCAATACTCTCATCTCCACCATTAAAGTGTGTTGTAGGTTCTGTCAATACTCTCATCTCCACCATTAAAGTGTGTTGTAGGTTCTGTCAATACTCTCATCTCCACCATCAAAGTTAAAGTTCTGTCAATACTCTCTTCTTGCCATTAAAGTGTGTAGGTTCTGTCAATACTCTCATCTCCACCATTAAAGTGTGTTGTAGGTTCTGTCAATACTCTCATCTCCACCATTAAAGTGTGTTGTAGGTTCTGTCAATACTCTCATCTCCACCATTAAAGTGTGTTGTAGGTTCTGTCAATACTCTCATCTCCACCATTAAAGTGTGTTGTAGGTTCTGTCAATACTCTCATCTCCACCATTAAAGTGTGTTGTAGGTTCTGTCAATACTCTCATCTCCACCATCAAAGTGTGTTGTAGGTTCTGTCAATACTCTCATCTCCACCATCAAAGTGTGTTGTAGGTTCTGTCAATACTCTCATCTCCACCATCAAAGTGTGTTGTAGGTTCTGTCAATACTCTCATCTCCACCATCAAAGTGTGTTGTAGGTTCTGTCAATACTCTCATCTCCACCATCAAAGTGTGTTGTAGGTTCTGTCAATACTCTCATCTCTGCCATTAAAGTGTGTTGTAGGTTCTGTCAATACTCTCATCTCCACCATCAAAGTGTGTTGTAGGTTCTGTCAATACTCTCATCTCCACCATCAAAGTGTGTTGTAGGTTCTGTCAATACTCTCATCTCCACCATTAAAGTGTGTTGTAGGTTCTGTCAATACTCTCATCTCCACCATCAAAGTGTGTTGTAGGTTCTGTCAATACTCTCATCTCCACCATCAAAGTGTGTTGTAGGTTCTGTCAATACTCTCATCTCCACCATCAAAGTGGGTTGTAGGTTCTGTCAATACTCTCATCTCCACCATTAAAGTGTGTTGTAGGTTCTGTCAATACTCTCATCTCCACCATCAAAGTGTGTTGTAGGTTCTGTCAATACTCTCATCTCCACCATCAAAGTGTGTTGTAGGTTCTGTCAATACTCTCATCTCCACCATCAAAGTGTGTTGTAGGTTCTGTCAATACTCTCATCTCCAGCATCAAAGTGTGTTGTAGGTTCTGTCAATACTCTCATCTCCACCATCAAAGTGTGTTGTAGGTTCTGTCAATACTCTCATCTCCACCATCAAAGTGTGTTGTAGGTTCTGTCAATACTCTCATCTCCACCATCAAAGTGTGTTGTAGGTTCTGTCAATACTCTCATCTCCAGCATCAAAGTGTGCTGTAAGGTTCTGTCAATACTCTCATCTCCGCCATTAAAGTGTGTTGTAGGTTCTGTCAATACTCTCATCTCTGCCATAAAAGTGTGTTGTAGGTTCTGTCAATACTCTCATCTCCACCATCAAAGTGTGTTGTAGGTTCTGTCAATACTCTCATCTCCACCATCAAAGTGTGTTGTAGGTTCTGTCAATACTCTCATCTCCACCATTAAAGTGTGTTGTAGGTTCTGTCAATACTCTCATCTCCACCATTAAAGTGTGTTGTAGGTTCTGTCAATACTCTCATCTCCACCATCAAAGTGTGTTGTAGGTTCTGTCAATACTCTCATCTCCACCATCAAAGTGTGTTGTAGGTTCTGTCAATACTCTCATCTCCACCATCAAAGTGTGTTGTAGGTTCTGTCAATACTCTCATCTCCACCATCAAAGTGTGTTGTAGGTTCTGTCAATACTCTCATCTCCACCATCAAAGTGTGTTGTAGGTTCTGTCAATACTCTCATCTCCACCATTAAAGTGTGTTGTAGGTTCTGTCAATACTCTCATCTCCACCATCAAAGTGTGTTGTAGGTTCTGTCAATACTCTCATCTCTGCCATTAAAGTGTGTTGTAGGTTCTGTCAATACTCTCATCTCTGCCATTAAAGTGGGTTGTAGGTTCTGTCAATACTCCCATCTCCACCATCAAAGTGTGTTGTAGGTTCTGTCAATACTCTCATCTCCACCATTAAAGTGTGTTGTAGGTTCTGTCAATACTCTCATCTCCGCCATTAAAGTGTGTTGTAGGTTCTGTCAATACTCTCATCTCTGCCATTAAAGTGGGTTGTAGGTTCTGTCAATACTCTCATCTCCACCATCTGCTTGGCCTGAATAGTAATCTGGTTGGAACTCAAAACAAACCAAAATACAGAAATTGAAATGTGTTTTCTTTATACTCAAAACCTCAAAAATAAGGGGAGACATCTAAAAGGTTGATGAGGATAGAGCAAATAAAAACACTATATGTCCTTGATATAGTTTCCTGTGAAGTTAGTTTGTTTTCACAGTGAGTGTCTTAAATATGTTACTAGCTAAAGTAGGCCTATATCATGATGTATTATGTATAGCTAGCTAGACACTTATATGTATATGTATAGCCCAGAGGGGCATGTGGTGCATAGCAGAGAGAGAACTCTCTGGATAAGTGTGTAGGTGTGAGTGGGACACTTTGCCTGCCTTAGCACCAGATTGGTGCCTCTCAGTGCTCAGGGGGAACCAACCTACAGTCCTATCAATGTACAGCCCTGGTTCCCCAGCAGAGTCTGGTTATAGACCTGGACATAGCACCGTTTCAGTAACTACGCTTGTCTTATTGTATATATATATATATTAAATTGCTAAGATAATAGGAATCACTGTGTCGCCATATTTATATTCCTAGCCAAGACATTTGTTTGGTGTTTGGGGTTTTAGGCTGGGTTTCTGGATAGCACTTTGTGGTGTCGGCTGATATAAAGAGGGCTTTTCAAATACATTTGATCGTTGGATTTGATACTGTCAACCATCCTCTATCCATTCAAAGGTTGTCTGAAATGGGCATCGACCAGGCGTCTTGCAAGTGGTTTGGGAACCATCTATCAGACACGATCAGACGCGATGTGTGCTTTCTGTGGGTGCCAAGTTAAGTTACCTCAATATTATTAAAGGTGTCCTGAAGGGGTCGATTTTGAGACCTGTTCTATTAATAAAAATCATATATATCAATATTGGTCTATCTGCAAAAACCTGTAACATTCATCTGTATGCAGATGACACTGTTATGTATGCTATTGCCCCTACATCTGACCAGACTATGTTGGCGTTGTAGTCTGATTTTGTTGCCTTGCTGAATTTGTTGGAAAAACTAAATGTAATTCTCGTAGAAATATTTCAGATGGCATTTATGCATTAGATGGTTCTTTCATCGAGCAGGTTCCCGCCTATAAATATCTGGACTTTTGGATTGAGGATAATTGGGTGTTTAAAAAACATACGGATGAGCTAGTAAAGAGGAGATTTAAAGTAGGCTTCTTTTATAGAAATAGACTCTTCCTCTTCCATGGCTCTTCCTAAACAGCTGGAAGCAGATTGTCCAGTCAACCTTCCTGCCAGTTCTTGACTACAGTGACACCATTTATCAGAATGCAGCAGCCACTACTCTTAAACCTTTGGATGCTGTCTACTATAGCGCCCTTCGCTTTATCCCAGGTGACATTTTTTATATGCATCACTGCATCCTGTATCAAAAGGTTGTCTGGGCCTCATTAAAGTTACGTAGATCACTTCGTTACTCCCTTTTTGTTTACAAAGCTCTACTACTCAAGCTTCCAATCTACCTAACTTGATTGTTGAAGCATAAAAACAAGAGTTACCAAACCCATTCACAGGATTGGTTAACTCTTGAGATTCCTCAGGTCTCCCCTGAGGGGAGCTGATTGATGGCGGCTGTGACGTTTTTTATGTTCTATGTTATTCTATCTTGTATCTTGTCATTTTTATCTTTATATTATGTCCGGAGGTCACCATTGAAATTAGTCTCTGGTCTCAATTAGGCTCCCCTGAATAAATAAGAGTTACTCACGAGGGGAAACTCAACTGTCTAACTGCAGAAAGAATGGAAAGAGGGACAGAGGAGAGAGATCATAAAAAGAGAGGTGGAGAAAGAGAGTGGGAGAGAGAGGTGGAGAGAGAGAGGTGGAGAGAGAGAGGTGGAGAGAGAGAGGTGGAGAGAGAGGTGGAGAGAGAGAGAGAGAGAGAGAGAGAGAGAGAGAGAGAGAGAGAGAGAGAGAGGACAGAATGAGAGAGAGTCTGTCTGCATGGTGAGACTGATTGGTATCTATCACTCCTATGAAGAGAGCGGGACAGGAGAGTGAGATAGAGAGTATTGAATTGAACTGAATTGAGAGAGAGAAGAGGGCACAAACTCAAATTAAGACAGTCTGTGGGTGACACTGATCACTGGCTTAAGACGGTATCTGTAGCTCCATGGCAACCACAGGATGAGGATGTATTCATTTATTTAGAGTTGCTTTGCTACAACACACTCATCTCATCTCTCTAACATCCATCTGCTTCAGTGACAGATGGATATCTTCGACTGAAATAGGAAATAGTCCACTTGACCATGATGATGTCATGCCACATTGCTCTAGGTTGTCAAGTGGTCTGAGGTTTTACATGAATAGACAGACCAGAAACTATTCTCCAGCACCTTGACGATCATCCTAGGTAGTAGGTCAATATAAGAGCATTACCAACTACAGCTTCAAAGCCTTGACCCCTAATTAAGTCTAAATGTACATCAGAAAGTGGGACACAGACAAAAGCGGTGAAAATCCGATTTCTTAACCAGAGGTGAAAATAACATCGCACCAAGGTGAGAACAGTTCATTAAAGTGTCCAACATTTGTGGCCCAACCCGATAAATCAGTTTGAAATAGTTGGATCAAAGACATTTCTACCTTTCTTTTCTGTAAAAAAAAATGTTTTGGGGGGGGTCAGGTGCATGGAGGAGCTTCGATAAATCAATAGTACATTTCAGAATATACAACTCCATTAAGGCACGGGTCAAATGAGTCAAATATTGGCACATAAATCCTGAGGAATGTGTCAGGTAGAATATGAATAAGTGAGCAAGAGGCTATAACTGAGCAGGAGTATAGAATCAGAGTTTAGCTGTGGGTGGAGGCAAGCTGAACATTTCAGTTAGCTTGAATCTGAGACCATGACATCAAATACAGTGGTACAAATGACAGAAATACTACACTTTCATGAAAATAAACACATTCAATGTATTTCATTAACTGGGTATTTGGAAACAAAGACACACTGGCAAATCTAGTTGTATGTAGTTGTACATACACTACCGGTTCAAAAAGGTTGGTGTCACTTCAAAATGTCCTTGGTTTTGAAAGAAAGGCACATTTTTTGTCCATTAAAATAACATCACATTGATCCGAAATACAGTGTAGACATCGTTAATGTTGTAAATGTCTATTTTAGGTGGAAACGGCAGATTTTTTATGGAATATCTACATAGGCGTACAGAGGCCCATCATCAGCAACCATCACTCCTGTATTCCAATGGCACGTTGTGTTAGCTAATCCAAGTTGATCATTTTAATAGGCTAATTGATCATTAGAAAACCCTTTTCCAATTATGTTAGCACAGCTGAAAACTGTTGTTCTGATTAAAAAAGCAATAAAACTGGCCTTCTTTGGACTAGAAGAGTATCTGGAACATCAGCATTTGTGGGTTCGATTACAGGTTCAAAATGGCTAGAAACAAAGAACTTTCTTCTGAAAGTATTCCACGTGAGAAATTGCCAAGAAACTGAAGATCTGGTACAAAGCCTTGTACTACTCCCTTCACAGAACAGCGCAAACTGTCTCTCACCAGAGTGGGAGGCCCTGGTGCACAACTGAGCAAGAGGACAAGTACAGTGGTTCCTCCTTTAAAAGTTGCGTCATACAGCGGTACACCTTGCGTGCTGCCGCAGCACGTCATTTCATTCTCAGCCATTTTTTCTCTCGGCAAGTTTTTGCTAGTTTGCCCACCAGAGAGTATTCCATATTGGCATTACCTGAGAATGTAAAACATTTTTTGCAATAACATAGTATATGGGATTGTTTAAGAAATTTGGCTTAATTAATTAGATTAATATTACTGTGTTTCTATTCAGAGAAAAACGAAACCCTCAGGGTTTCTGTTAGGATGGAATGGAAAATATGGAGATGTACAACAGGACCGTTGGGAGTAGGCTACAGGATTGGAGAATTCTAAATCATTTGCCTTCATTAGACAATTTTGTTCCAATATTTCTGTATATCAGTATTATTTATTCCCATAGTAATTCGTTATGGATCCATAACTAAATCAAAACAATTTTAAGCATTATTTTATTAACAAAATGTGCATATTTGTTTATTAGGCTACTGTGCCGTCTACAATACATACTGTAGTAAACATGGGAAAGTGCTTAATTCCATACATAAAGGAGAGCAGGCCATGTATGTACTACAGAATGTTGGGCACGCAGGAGACAGGGGTTCAAATCCCCGTTGGGGAGGACGGAGTAGACTGTCCTTGTAAATAGGAATTTGTTCTTAACTGATTCCATATGTGTTATCTCATAGATGTGATGTCTTCACTATTATTCTACAATGTCAAAATAGTAAAAATATAGAAAAATCCTGGAATGAGTAGGTGGGTCAAAACTTTTTACTGGTACTTGCTGGAACGGAAAACGACAGTCGGCAGTACAATAAAGGGCTTTTTAAGAAGGAGTAGGCTGTCCTTGTAAATACGATTTTTTTCTTAACTGACTTGCCAAGTTAAATAAAGGTTACACTAAGAGCATAACATTTCTGCAACCTAATTTTCACATTCTTGTCTAACCAACACCCAAATGGAGATTAAGTGAAATATAAACATCCACATTTGAATGTCCTTTTTTCTCGTTATTCTATTTTATTAACAAAAAAATAAAGATGTTGATGAAGAAATACTGTACTGTTGTTTTGAGTACTTAAGCATCAGATACATTGCAAGTTGAGGGATTTTCACAACAGTAGGCGGATTATAAAAAAGTCTATTGTCCTGCTAATAGGAAACATGTGCATGAAGGGCTACACCTCCTACAGTTGTGATGTCGTCACTGTTATTCTACAATGTAGAAAATAGTAAAAATATAGAAAATCCTTGAATGAGTAGGTGTGTCCAAACTTTTGACTGGTACTTGCTTAATTAGATTAATATTATTGTGTTTCTATTCCATGAAAAACCCTCTGGGTTTCAGTTAGGATGGAACGGAAAATATGGCGCTGTACAACGTGATGTCTGGCAGTACAGTACTGGGCTATTTAGCTAAAGAATCCCTGTGTCGTGCTTGTCTCAGAGTAGAGTGAAACAGTGCTAAAATAGATGTAGGCTTTTGCTTCTAACTTCATTATGCTCTTTAAATAAATAAGACCTACACCATTTTTAACAGTATATCTAAAAATATTTTTTTCAATGATGTGACTTTCCGCCAATAATTAAATTTAGAGGATTGGAGGACTCTATATTAATATCTAAGGGGCATTTAGAGGACTGGATGACTCTATATTAATATCTAAGGGGCTTTTATATGATTCTAAATTAAATAATAATTGCTTTGTCTAAAAAGTAACATTGGAGAGATTTCGTTTTCATTTAACCTAGAGTGAGCGAGAAAAAGACCATTCTTGAACATGGAGTGAGACATTCTCACTAATTTGTGAATAAAGCCAGTCATTTAGAATGATTTATTTCTGGAGAAACCTAGCTTGATTATTTAGCAGACATCACTTGCTTATATTCAGTTAACACATATCTTAAGAATATCATGGAATATTTGAACATTTTGGTTTCTCCATGCTTGTCTCAGAGCCGCGCGAAACGGTGCTGAAATAGACGTCCACAGCGGGAAGGCTATGTATTCTGTGCCCACTCATGGTATCTCTCTTCGGTTACACATCCTTGGAATAGCAGAACAGCATAAAGGTCCAGTTGGCCCTTGCTGTGCCTGGTGAGCAGTTGGTCAAGTTCTGTAGTCAGAAAAGGAATGGAAATGTCAGGGTGAACCGAAATCCTGCCTCTGCCTGTTGGAGGTGGAGTTCCAGAGCTCACAGGTGTGCCTGGCATGGATTGTGACTCCATCTCGTCCCTCGCCATTTTCAACGCGTGAGTGAGTCAATGACTATTCAAGCCATTGACTATTCAAGCCATTGACTCACTGATGAATGAAGATAATGTGCGATCGGCAAAGGCAATCTGTAACCTGCGGGCATCACGGTTCGGTAAGAAATGTTTATATATATATATATATATATATATTATTTGTATAAAAACAATCTCAGAACACTGACCATGTGTGTTCGACTGGTTTTGAATTGTTCTGTAGTTTCGACCCAATGATTTATCTGACAAACAAAGAACTTTGCGTCCTCCAGGCCCAGATCAAAGCTGGCATTCAGTAAGTCATCTTCACAGACAAACCAACCGTGGCCCTTGAGCAATTTGCTCAAAATTGCTACAGAAAAAAAGGAAGAAGATCAAGAAGATTAACAAAGGCATAAATATGTTGATGAAGAAATGCTGTTTTGTGCTGTTTTGAGTTAAAAATGTAACACAGAGTACTTAAGCATCGAATACAGTGCAAGTTTTTTACATTGCAAGAATTTCACAACAGTAGCCGGGCTATAAAAAGTCTATTGTCTTGCTAATTGAAATCACTTGCATGATGGTCTACATTCTTTATTATAACCACAATGTCACACAATTTGTATCTAGCTTTCCAATGACTTTTAGAGTTTGGGAATTACAAATGTGCGCTTTCTTTTTAGTTACATTGCTTTCGTTTGAACGTGCAGACTTTTTTCTTTAAATTATTGTTTTATGTCGGATGCAACAAAAAACTACTTCTATTTGGCTGTTAAACCTCATAACTTAACTGGCTGAGGTAGGCTATTTTATATAGGTCTAGGCTCCGAAGAAAATAGACTCCAATTAAGCCCACTTGTTGTTTGTAAAGTCAAATTCAAAAGGCACTCGAGCATCTGAGCAAACTTTTTTGCGGGTGCATGGCAACAGCCGGATAAGATGAGGAAAAAGAAGAAAATAAAGACTTGTGAGGCATCTGTTTCTCAAACTAGACACTCTAATGTACTTGTCCTCTTGCTCTGCAGTGGGGCCTCCCACTCCTCTTTCTATTCTGGTTAGAGACAGTTTGCGCTGTTTTGTGAAGGGTGAAAGTTTCTTGCCAATTTCTCGCATGGAATAGCCTTCATTTCTCAGAACAAGAACAGACTGATGAGTTTCAGAAGAAAGTTATTTGTTTCTAGGCATTTTGAGCCTGTAATCAAACCCACAAATGCTGAGGATCCAGATACTCAACTAGTCTAAAGAAGGCCAGTTTTATTGCTTCTTTAATCAGAACAACAGTTTTCGGCTGTGTTAACATAATTGCAAAAGGGTTTTCTAATGATCAATTAGCCTTTTAAGATGATAAACTTGGATTAGTTAACACAACATGCCATTGGAACACAGGAGTGATGGTTACTGGTAATGGGCCTCTGTAAACCTATGTAGATATTCCATAAAAAAATAACCATTTCCAGCTACAATAGTCATTTACAACATTAACAATGTCTACACTGTATGTCTGATCAATTTGGTGTTATTTTAATGGACAATTATTTTTGCTTTTCTTTCAAAAACAAGGAAATGTCTTAGTGACCCCAAACTTTTGAACGGTAATATATATATATATATATACATACATACATACATACATACATACATACATACATACATACATACATACATACATACATACATACATACATACATACATACATACATACATACATACATACATACATACATACATACATACATACATACATACATACATACATACATACATGTACAGTGTGCATAGGATATGGGTACTGAGGAGGAGGTATAGAGGACTTACCATCTGTGTCTTGAGACAGGCAACAAGTAGCTAACAGCAGAAGTCCTATCCCTAACCATTTGAAGTGCCATGACCTCCTCTGCATTTTTGTCAATCGTTACTGCGTGCCTACCTGGAGGGCGAGAGAGAGAGAGAGAGAGAGAGAGAGAGAGAGAGAGAGAGAGAGAGAAAGAGCGAGAGAGAGAGAGAGAGAGAGAGAGAGAGAGAGAGAGAGAGAGAGAGAGAGAGAGAGAGAGAGAGAGAGAGAGAGAGAGAGAGAGAGAGAAAGAAAGACAGATAAGGAAAATTACTTTTCTGTCGTGTATGTCATAATAAGTGCAAAGGGTTTTGTCCTGCCATCCTGACTTGAACAGGAAAAACTCCCCTATCCACTAGGTCTAATTAGTTTCATAGCCAGGTCATAATAGCTGAAATCTTTACATCCACATGTTAACATGAACATCGACAACACAGAACAAACAAACTGCTATGCCATGGAATCTTTGACATGGTATCATTGACATGGTATCTTGACATGGTATCTTGTTAACATATGAACTCTTTCTCTACATTGTCCACTATTCCATCTCCCGAATCCCAAAAACCTAACCCTCACAGGGGAATTGCAGGTATTCGGAAAGGAATCTGAGTCAGTCCATTTCAAAGGACATATCCTACCCAATTTTACCTTAGTGAAAGTATTTTTTCGAAGGGCTACGGGGGTCTTCTATCAAATTCAGGTTCTCTCATGTAATACCACCAGGGAGGAACTACATTCAACTATTCCCTTTGAAGTAGACAGTGTAGTTTATAGTGTTTTCCACCTGAGAGATATTACAGTAACGGTCCACAATAAAGTATAGCTTTGATGTTTACTTCGTGTCTTCATTGGTAACTAATTATATGAAAATCGGTCTCTTCCATGTATCCCTTCACTACTGATAATATACCCCCAAAAATGTTTTGGGGAAATGTATTGAAAGAGGATTGTAAGAGGATAGTGCTAGGGTAAAAATGCATGCAATCGCTAAGATATGCAGGTAATGTGAATTCATGACTGTGTGGATCTCACAGACGGTGCAGAATACAATGTTATGTGTCATACTTGGGGCGGCAGGAAGCTTAGTGGTTAGAGCATTGGGCCAGTAACCAAAAGGTGGCTGGATGGAGTCCCCGAGCTGACAAGGTTGTTGTTCAAATCTGTTGTTCTCCCCCTGAACAAGGCAGTTAACCCACTGTTCCCTGGTAGGCCGTCATTGCAAATAAGAATTTGTTCTTAACTGACTTACCTAGTTAAATTAATAAAAGCAATTTCGCTCAAACTAAAATATAAAACCAATGGAGAAATGCAATGGGTTGAAATAATTTTTAAATAGTACATACTTTGGTAGAAGGCTTTAGTCCTGAGCAAAGGAAAAATACCACACAGTCAGAGACATATCGTGATGTAGGCTATCAAGCTAACCGATTCCTTATAACATCAAGCCCTTCTCTTTCTGAACTGATTCGAGTTGCAAGTGTTATTGTCACGTATTCAGCAGATTTAAACAGTGCAGTGAAATGTTTAACTTGCGAGCTCTTTCCCAACAATGTGTAACCGATGTGAAATGGCTAACTAGTTAGCGGTGGTGCGTGCTAATAGCGTTTCAATTGGTGACGTCACTCGCTTTGAGACCTTGAAGTAGTGATTCCCCTTGCTCTGTAAGGGCCGTGGCTTTTGTGGAGCGATGGGTAGCGATGCTTCGAGGGTGACTGTTGATGTGTGCAGAGGGTCCCTGGTTCAAGCCCAGGTTTGGTTTAAGTAGTGTGGGGGGTTTAATTTAAAACAATTAACCAGTCAGATAAGCACTCCAAACAGTCTGCCCGACGGCTTGGAGGCGTCTGCATGGTCCTAAAGCACACCAATTGCCTCGTTTTGTATCACATTCCAATGATAAAACTGGGGGGGGCACGAAAATGCAATTTCAGAATGTGGGGGACATGCCCGCCCGCACCCCCCACCATCCCCAGTGAAAGTTGCGCCTCTGGTCATGTAAGTAGACTGATAACTATGGTCTTTGCACCTCTAAACCAAGAGATTCTTTGGAGAGAAAATGTAATTTCATACACTCCATTGTCAGAACAGATGCATATCTTTCCCCAATTGTAGTTCTGTTCCCAGATGAAACCAGAGAGACCTCTGACAACCAAGACTCAAAAGCTAAATGAACACTGGGGTTTCAAAGCTTTAATGCCAAAATATGTCTGGTTTTCTCATGTAGCAGAGCTTTTGAGCATTTAATCCACCCAGGTAATTGACTGCAGAGACATTTTAAAAACATACATCCATCCACACACACCAAACAAGAGCACACACGCGCACATGCACCCACACATGCATGTATGCCCACACACGCACACACACGCACGAACACCCACACGGTAAACATCTTCCCCATTATTGATATAGGTCTCAATAAGCTAATGGACCAAGACAGAGCCCTTCACTTCAGCTTTAATCCCTTAGAGTAACAGAGACAACACCTGCCTTCCTGTGCCATTGGCTCAACCTCCCAGCAGCACAATCTCACAAAAAGGCTCCACATCTACTCTGACAACAACTATCTTTTATTAATATTCTTTGAGAGAGAAAGCTAATATATTTTCGGAGAAAAAAAATGATTTCCAATATTTTGTAAAGTGGAAAAAGTTGGCATAAGAAGAGAAAAACTACGATATTATATGTGTTCTCTGAAAGGTTTTCTTGAATAGGCTGTTGGTTCTTCCTGTAATCTAATGTCTGTGAAATGGAGGAGACTGGAAAGTAACATGGTACTTTGGAAGCCATAAATGTGTATTGTCTGAGAAGCAGGCAAAGGGCAGATAGGTAATGGACCACATTTAACTTGTTAACGCAGTTAATCCAGTTCTGTCACCGGTGTTTCACTAACTCTGAGGAGAAACACCATTAGCCAGGCGAGCTATCTAACGGGAAACTATTCATTGGGAATAATGAGGCGGAAAGGGAATGTGATGTTTTCGGAACTGGCAATAACACTGAAGGAAGGATTACTCTTACCGGTAATTAGTAGATCAGTAAAAAAAACAGCCATCTTTACTTAACTTTAACGCAACATTTCACTAGAAACTTGATAAACCTTTACAACATATTAATCCGTCCAATGGCGCTCTACTGTCTTGGAAAAGAAAATACCTTGCCAAAAAAAAGTTACATCTCTTTAGTGTATTCTTCATTGGACATTGTGTAATGGTCTTTCCCAGAGAACTTTAATATATATTAGGCTGGTGAAATTTAGCCCTCATTATGCACAGTGAAAGGTAATCAGGCAGGACTGGGTTGTAGTGGAGCAGGAGCCAGAGGAGAGTAATGATGGCACTGATGCACATCAACACTAACACCGGAGCACCTTGATTTACTCATGCAAGAGAGCCTCCCTGAAACATCTCTGAAATATCTACAACCCTCAGAAATATCTGTATCAAGATGATAGTTCTAACATTTACATTGTTTGCAAACAAAATATTTGGGGTTCCGATTTGAGGTGACAGTTGAACTGAACTGATGAGACATCTACAGTAGAAGTTCAATTGTTCATGAATCAATGGGTAAATATCATTCATTTAAAAGTCTAACAATGGATGTAGCAACTGCAGATTGCCCTTTTAAAGGTCTACAAGCTCTACTAAAGCTACTGAAGCCTACACGATAAACAAGATGAATTGAAGAATGCAAAATGAAGGCAAATAACGAGAGGAATCAAAAGACTAATAATTTGTTAGATTTGGTATAATTGTGAGTGTTTTTCCCCTCATTAAAAAAAAATCTGTGAATGACTCATGTTCAGAGATGAATGACCTAAACCAGGGGAACAAATTAATATAATTATATAATTAATATAATATAAATTAATATAATTATGTGCTTTATCATCCAGATTGCCACAAATGAATGCTCCTGACTAGAGTGTTTTTTGTGTTAATCGTAATGAAACAAAACTATGACACAATGGATGTTGAGCATAATGTCCTCGACACTGTGCTTTAGCTATTTATAATACAACACCGGTAAGTGAACTAAAGTATGTCAATGGACATCATTATATTTCATAATGTGGCACTGCAGAGGGCTGCAGCACAAAAGATTGCAAGCCTAAAGGTATCGCAGTACTGTTCAGCACCATGGACAGCACCAGAATCCTCAATAGTGTACAAAACATTAGGAACACCTGCAACACTGCTGGGTTTTTCATGCTCAACAGTTTCCTGTGTGTATCGAGAATGGTCCACCACCCAAAGGACATCCAGCCAACTTGACACAACTGTGGAAAGCATTGGAGTCAACATGGGCCAGCAACCCTGTGGAACGCTTTCGACACCTTTTAGTCCATGCCCCAATGAATTGAGGCTGTCGTGAGGGCAAAAGGGGTGCAACTCAATATTATGAAGATGTTCCTATTGTTTTGTATACTCAGTGTTGATCCAGTAATATCAGTAGCCCCAATAGCACCAGCCTATTCAGCACCATGGACAGCAGCTACAAAAGCACCAGTACTGTTTAGTAACCATGGACAGCAGCCCCAATAGCACCAGCCTATTCAGCACCATGGACAGCAGCCCCAATAGCACCAGCCTATTCAGCACCATGGACAGCAGCCCCAATAGCACCCGCCTATTTAGCACCATGGACAGCACCCATCACTACATTTTCAGTACCATGGGCAGAGTCAGCTGGACAAACAAGGGCTGTTTGGTAGCTTGAGCACATTAAAAACAAATATTTTTATTTAGAAGTGTCCAACTTGCATACTTTTTCTGAAATGAGCAGAGGAATTCAGAGAAATCACATTATTTGAGCCAGCAATTGTATAAAAGAACTTTCACAGCTGACTGCCTCAAGGGCTCTAAATAATAAACTCAAAGCCAAACTCATCATTCTCAAATGTAGAGGAGACAAAGGTGAAAGTGTTGACTGAGTTTTCAAGCACTTTAATCCAAAACACAGACCCTGATTCACATACTCTTTTTGAAGGTCTAACAGGCATAGCAGAAGCAAAACCTCTCCGTCAGTGTTCTGTTTTTCCGTCCTCTGGATGGAAGTGAACTGATTCTATGCAGGTTTGGGGAGAATGGACCGGACAGACGCAGCAAACGGCATTTGTTTCAAATGACAAGCTTATTCAATGAATCCCTCTTTCGTTATTTTCTCCCTGTTCTGTTCACTGCTGCTGGCTACAGATTGGTCTAGGTGGCAATGATGGATGGTTAGAACAAACATTTCTGGACAGCTAATTAAAGAAATCTAATTCGATAAGGGGGCTCCAGACTTAAAGAGCATTAAATGCAGTGCCTGAAAGCAGGCTGAATCCAATTACCCATTGTCTTTAATGAGAGGGAGAAAGCTTAACAAGCTATTGGCACCCAGACTGATTATTTGGAGCATGATCCACAAATGTTTTGGTCTCCTTTGATGAGCAACATTGAAAGACATTTAGAAATATAGTAATTATGTCTAAATGTAAAAATGGACACAGCCAAGTACTCAACTGCTCTACAATTCCCTCTCTCTACTACTGGATACAAACAGACAAGACAACTGAATGAGAGCAAGACACGCCTCTTGTAGACATAGTGGAAATGCAATTCAGTGAGTATCCGGTAAAGGTTCAATGCTAGAAGCAGCTTGTTGACCCTAACCAGGAAGGGTCCTGACTTCTGACTCAGTGAGATCAGTGATGAGCCCACGGCAATGTGTACCCAGTCGAACTGGTAAACACGATGACCTGGCTAAACATCAGCATTGACTTTGATGTTTGTATCCTCATCTTACACTTGGAGAAGGTTACTATTGCGTCCAGCCCAGAGGTTATGCTTATGAAGCAACGGGATGAACTCTTGTAGCTTAGCATATGGGCCATTGATTTAACATCAATTGATGAGGTCTAGTTCTGGGCTGCATTTGACTTGTGTGTGGAGGCTGACAAATTGCAGTATGTTTTTAAGACATTTTTAGATATTCAATTAACATTCCCCATACAGCATTATGTCATCAGGTGTCAGAGAAAGGAAGGCTTGTATTATGTCCTTCAGGTGTCAGAGAAAGGAAGGCTTGTATTATGTCATCAGGTGTCAGAGAAAGGAAGGCTTGTATTATGTCATCAGGTGTCAGAGAAAGAAAATACACGCCTATGTCATCAGGTGTCAGAGAAAGAAAGGCTTGTATTATGTCCTTCAGGTGTCAGAGAAAGGAAGGCTTGTATTATGTCATCGGGTGTCAGAGAAAGGTAGGCTTGTCATCGGGTGTCAGAGAAAGGTAGGCTTGTCATCAGGTGTCAGAGAAAGGAAGGCTTGTAATTATGTCATCGGGTGTCAGAGAAAGGTAGGCTTGTATTATGTCATCAGGTGTCAGAGAAAGGAAGGCTTGTATTATGTCCTTCAGGTGTCAGAGAAAGGAAGGTTTGTATTATGTCATCAGGTGTCAGAGAAAGGAAGGCTTGTATTATGTCCTTCAGGTGTCAGAGAAAGGAAGGTTTGTATTATGTCATCGGGTGTCAGAGAAAGGTAGGCTTGTCATCGGGTGTCAGAGAAAGGTAGGCTTGTCATCAGGTGTCAGAGAAAGGAAGGCTTGTAATTATGTCATCGGGTGTCAGAGAAAGGTAGGTTTGTATTATGTCATCAGGTGTCAGAGAAAGGAAGGTTTGTATTATGTCATCAGGTGTCAGAGAAAAGAAGGTTTGTATTATGTCCTTCAGGTGTCAGAGAAAGGAAGGTTTGTCACCAGGTGTCAGAGAAAGGAAGGCTTGTCACCAGGTGTCAGAGAAAGGAAGGCTTGTCATCAGGTGTCAGAGAAAGGAAGGCTTGTCACCAGGTGTCAGAGAAAGGAAGGCTTGTATTATGTCCTTCAGGTGTCAGAGAAAGGAAGGCTTGTCACCAGGTGTCAGAGAAAGGAAGGCTTGTAATTATGTCATCGGGTGTCAGAGAAAGGTAGGCTTGTCATCGGGTGTCAGAGAAAGGAAGGTTTGTATTATGTCATCAGGTGTCAGAGAAAGGAAGGTTTGTATTATGTCATCAGGTGTCAGAGAAAGGAAGGTTTGTATTATGTCCTTCAGGTGTCAGAGAAAGGAAGGTTTGTATTATGTCCTTCAGGTGTCAGAGAAAGGAAGGTTTGTCACCAGGTGTCAGAGAAAGGAAGGCTTGTATTATGTCATCAGGTGTCAGAGAAAGGAAGGCTTGTCACCAGGTGTCAGAGAAAGGAAGGCTTGTAATTATGTCCTTGAGTTGTCAGAGAAAGGAAGGCTTGTAATTATGTCATCAGGTGTCCGAGAAAGGAAGGCTTCTATTATGTATGCAGTAGCTGTAGTGTGTTATGCAAATGATGCATATGCAGATGTATGCAACACCCTTGATAATTAAACCGATGTAGGCTACCGCTCTTTTTCACAGATCAGTTTGGGACATTGGGGATTAAATTCTGGTTCAGGGATCCTTGGGACATCCCTACCCTAAACCTTACAGAACCCTAAGCTTAAACATGTTAAATGTTAACTTCAATGGGAAGGGACATCCCAAGCCTAACAAAGGACACTTTCGTTTGCAGTTAGGCTACTTTCACCTTACATCTACAAAGGCAAGGCAACAGATTGTTGAGAATGTTCACGCTAATTGGATGACCCTTTGCATAATCATGCCAGCATTAAGTACAATGGGAGAATGTAACTGTACACTTAAAATAGATAAATATAGTATTGTAAACCTTTAATTCACATGAGTGTTATTGCAAAGGGTTTTGTAGGTATGGGATAACGTTCTTCACGTTGTGGTGTCATGTCGAGAAATTCCGGTTACACGTTTGTATGCGTTCTATAATAGGTAAATACAGTATTCCCGGCAAAATAATAACTTGTCCATTATATCCAAAAAAAGTCGTTCACCCAGGATGACCATTATATGAAACGGACAAATAGTGACAGCCAGTCTGATACACTGACTTTAGCAGGACCCTGCAATAGACTGGCACTTCATTCTGTAAAATCATTAGCATAAAAACATTTCAAACACTCTTTTCTTCTAAAAAATACAAGTAATGGGCAGAAAAAGACTTACCATTCGCTCTAAAGCCATGTAAATCCTGTCCCGATTGTGCTTCTTAGAGAAAAACGCATCCTGAGGAATCCCTGAACATCTGGAACTCTATCGCCCTCTGTCTGCTTTGCCTTCCCGTTCCCGTTCTAAAGTGGCATTCAGAAACAGAAATCACACGCTCTCCTCCAGCGATAAGTGGCAAAGTAGCCAGTGTGGAACTTGCTTGTATCAGAATAGGCTCCGTCTGAATTGATGACTGCTACTACTCGAGCGCCTGAACAGTAGTCTCCTTGGGTACTCTATGTATTAACCAGAGCGTCGCTGCTCAGAGAGGAAATGTCCATTGAAGCTGTGAATTCACAACAGCACTACATCGCCGTAATCTAAATAGGACACAGTAAAACTCAGATTCATGTGCCCGCTGCGGATAGCTCACTATGGGCAGACCCAGCCTGGTCTCATCGACGAGAAGCAACATAGTAAACGCAAATCCAGGACACTCGAATTAGTATGATACTGTGTGTTATGTTTGGTATGGTTACATAAAACAGAGGCGGTTGGTCGGGATGGGTGAATGTATAATGCAAATGTCTAACAACCCAAAGGTTGCGAGTTCAAATCTCATCATGGACTACGTTAGCATTTTAGTTAATTAGCACATTTTCAACTATTTACTTCTTTTGAGCTACTTTTCAACTACTTAGCATGCTAGCTAACCCTTCCCTAGCCTTAACCCTTTAGCTAACCCTTCACATAACCATTTGAGCTAATCCTTCCCCTAACCCTAATTCCTAAACTTAACCCTAACCGTCATACGAAATGTGTGAGATATCCACAAATGAATACATACCATACGAAAAATAATATATCATACTAAATACAGTGTGATGGATTTACAAAGAGAAAAATACAAATGGATCTGAGACCAGGCTACAACCAAGCATGAGCTGTGTTCAAATCAAATTGTATTAGTCACATGTGCCTAATACAACAGGTAGACCTCACAGGTTCACCTCACAGTGAAATGCTTACTTACGAGCCCCAAACCAGCAATGCAGTTAAAAAAATATATGGATAAGAATAAGAAATAAAAGTAACAAGTAATTAAAGAGCAGCAGTAAATTAACAATAGCAAGACTATATACAGGGGATACCGGTACAGAGTCAATGTGCCGGTTAGTTGAGGTAATATGTACATGTTGGTAGAGTTATTAAAGTGACAATGCTTAGATAGTAACCGAGTAGCAGCAGTGTAAAAGAGGGGGATAGGGGGGAGCAATGCAAATAGTCTGGGTAGCTATTTGATTCGGTGTTCAGGAGTATTATGGCTTGGGGGTAGAAGCTGTTTAGAAGCGTCTTGGACCTAGACTTGGCGCTCCGGTACTGCTTGCCGTGCAGTAGAAGAAAGAATAGTCTATGACTAGGCTGGAGTCTTTGACAATTATTAGGGCCTTCCTCGGACACTGCCTGGGATAGAGGTCCTGTATGGCAGGAAGCTTGGCCACAGTGATGTACTGGGCCAGTCGCACTACCCTCTGTATTTTGTGGAGCGACAGGTTGTATAACCTATTCAAATAACTAATGACTCCTCAACATGTTTCATGATCGTGGAATGCCAAGAGACTGTTGACTATTGTGCAAGTATAGTACTGTAACCTACACTTACTCTTGCCAAATTGCTTTTAATTTATGTTTTTTTTATTTTTTATATAAAGTGAAAATTGCATCATCAAACATCCTACTAAGTGTAACAGTATTGCTTCTGTCCCTCCAATCGCCTCAACCTGGGCTTGAACCAGGAATCCTCTGCACACATGAACAACAGTCACACTTAAAGCATCGTTACCTGTTGCTCCACAAAATCCACAACCACTGCAGAGCAAGGGAAATAACATCTTCAAGGTCTCAGAGTGAGTGACATCACAGATTGAAACGCTACTAGCGCGCACCGCTAACTAGCTAGCATTTTCACACTAGTTACATAAGCATGGACCGACAGCATCTTCTATTTTTGGTCCTTTTTTTGGCGCGGTCCAGACCGGCCTTGATTTCAACGTCCACGGACGTTGATTTTAGGTCTGTTCCGGAACGGACCAAATCTGAACCAGTCATAGACGTCTGTGTTTGCTTCAGATTTTTCATTAGAATAATACCCAACATGCTTTGCAAGTCTTTGTTTTTTACATGACATTTACGTCATTCAGCATGCATGCAGGACTTTAAGGCGCTGTGGATAAAAGTGTTTGCGAGATGGCATATATTATTATATTCATACCTCTTGATTTATTCAACATTTTGAAAGACTGAATTGAAAATGTATTAAAATATTTTTTTTCTCTCACCCATATACACACAATTCCCAAATAATGACAATGTGATTTATTGAAAATGAAATACAGAAATCTCATTTACATAAGTATTCACACCCATTCACTATGAAACTCCAAATTGAGCTCAGGTGCATCCAATTTTCCTTCCCAATGTCCCTACAACGTGATTGGTGTCCACCTGTGGCCAATTGAATTGTTTGGGCATGATTTAGAAAGAATCACACCTGTCTATATAAGGTCCCACATTTGACACTGCATGTCAGGACAGAAACTATACTATGAAGTACAAGGAACTGCCTGTAGATCTCCAATATATAATTGTGATGAGGCATATATCTGGGGAAAGGTATAAAACCATTTCTGGAGTGTTGAAAGTTTTCAAGAGCCTAGTGGTCGCCATCATTGGTGAAATTGAAAATAATATGGAACTACTCAGCCTCTGCCTTGAGCTGACCTTCCAACCAAACTGAGCAAACATGCAAGAAGGACCTTGGTCAGGGAGGTGACGAAGAACCCAATATCAACCCTGGTAGAACTACAGAGTTCCTTGGCTGAGATGAGAGAACATCCCAGTCTTTAAAGCACTTCACCAATCTGGGCTTTATGGGAGAGTAGCCGGAAGCCACTGCTGAGAATAAGGCACATGACACCATGCATGGAGTTTGTAAAAAGGCACTTGAAAGACTAAGTGCATAAGGAAAATTTTTGTGGTTTGATGACAGAAACATTTAACTCTTTGGCCTGAATGCAAAGCTTTATGTCTGGAGAAAACCAGGCACAAATCATCACCCGTCTAACACAATCCCTACCATGAAGCATGGCGGTGGTAGAATCATGCGATCGGGATGCTTTTCAGAGGCAGGGACATGGACACTGGTAAGGATAGAGGTAATAATAAAGAACCAAATACAGGGAAATCCTTGATGAGAACCTGCTTCAGAGCAGACAACCTTAGAACTGATATCTTCACCCCAGTCTAACAGGAAAATGACCCCAAGAATGACCCCAAGCATACAACTGGAATGGCTTCAGAACAAGAATGTAAAAGTCCTTGAGTGGCATAGCCAAAGCCCAGACTTGAATCTCATTGAAAATCTGTGGAAAGACTTGAAGATTGCTGTTCCCTGTCGCTCCCCATCTAATTTAAAAGAGCTTGAGAAAATCTCCAAGGAAGAATAAGAGAAAATCCCAAATCCAGATGTGCAAAGCTGATACAGACATACCCAAGACTCAAAGCTGTAATCAACATCAGGAAAATATGTATTTTCACCTTTCATTCAGAACCTAAAATTAACCTAACAGCAAGGTCTGGAAAATTTTACAAAGTCATTTTACACACTAGGATGGGTCTACAGTTATATTGTGTTTCCACCTCTAATAGTAAAAGGTTTGTGAGTGCAGAGCAATTATAGCATAGTGGCTTTACCTTCTGTCCATCTGTTCAGTGAGTAGGATTACATCAAATCCTGTTGAGCCAGGGTATTCAGAAAGCCAAGGACTAGTAGTAAGTGGTCATCAAATCAACTGTGATAGAGTCGAGCAATGATAAAAAAGGATTTGTAATAAATTTGTGTGAATGATGTAACACGAGTTACTAGGCAGGTCTCCATTGACCCAGGTAAAAAAAAAAATGTAAAAAAAATACATTACGACATGTGTAATGAAAACAGTTGATAAAAAACACATTTTCTAACGATCAACAACATTTTGATCCATTCAACAGGGTGTATTTTCATTTTGATATTGGAAACATTGTTCTTCAACACTGAAATATAAACATGCAACAAATTCCCGAGTGGCGCAGCGGTCTAATGCACAGCATCTCAATGCTAGAGGAGTCACTACAGACACACTGGTTCGAATCCAGGCTTTATCACACCCGGCTGTGATTGTGAGTCCTATAGGGCTGCGCACAATTGGCCCAGCGTTGGCCGGTGTAAGCCTTCATTGTAAATAAGAATTTGTTCTTAACTGACTTGTCTAGTTAAGTAAGAGTTTACTGAGTTACAGTTCATATAAGAAAATATGTCAATTTAAATAATTTAATTTGGCCTTAAATCTACAGATTTCACATGACTGCGTGTTCAGATATGCCTCTGTTGGTCACAGATACCTTAAAAAAGAGTGGTCAGTATCTGGTGTGACCACGATTTGCCTCATGCAGCGCGACATCTCCTTTGTATAGAGTTGATTGTGGCCTGTTGAATGTTGTCCCACTCCTCTTCAATGGCTGTGCGAAGTTGCAGGATATTGGCGAGAACTGGCACACTGTCGATCCACAGCATCCCAAACTTGCTCAATGGGTGACATGTCTGGTGAGAATGCAGGCCAAGGAAGAACAGACATTTTCAGCTTCCAGGAATTGTGTACAGATCTTTGAAACATGGGGCTGTGCATTATCATGCTGAAACATGAGGTGATGACAGTGGATGAATGGCACGGTAATGGGCCTCAGGATCTCATCACGGTATTTCTGTGCATTCAAATTGCAATCGATAAAATGCAATAGTGTTCATTGTCCGTAGCTTATGCCTGCCTGCCCATACCATAACCCCACCACCACTTTTTGTGCATATGGAACATTTTTGGGATCATTTATTTCAGCTCATGTTGAATTTTTGTTCAATGTATAAAGCTCTACTACACTCTTAATTCTAAATGCCTACTGCTTGCTAAATAAACATTTAAACTATACAAATTGTTTCTTTGCTGGGCAAGGATTGTCCTGACTTTCAATAATGCCCGAATTGCTTCGCCCTGCTTTTCTGGTTGGCTGGCAAGCTTCACCATCCACTTATTTCCGATCTACAGGAGTGCAAGTTTCACAATGGCACGGACCATGGCGATACATTCAGGCACATGGGAATTATTAGAATATGGAAAATATTAGTCAATTATTGCATTCTACCCGCAGGCTACCTGAGACATGAACCAGATAGGTGGGAAGGCATACAGGGTGTCGCCAATTTATAAATGCCTTATTTGCCGAAATGGGTTAATGGAGACTCTTCAACCACAACCTTTTAATTCAACACTGCACAGTGGTTGCTCAACTAAAAGTTTGAGATTATGCTGTGGGTCATTTGTGGTTCAGTACGGTACCCAGTGTCACTGATTCATTGCTCCAGACCAGCGCAAGAGGGAGTTAGAGCACTG
Organism: Oncorhynchus keta; assembly: GCF_023373465.1. Lineage (NCBI taxonomy): Eukaryota > Metazoa > Chordata > Actinopteri > Salmoniformes > Salmonidae > Oncorhynchus > Oncorhynchus keta. The sequence goes on from NC_068423.1 coordinate 19,053,420, forward strand.
ATTATGCTTTTGGGTCCTACTGTGTCTCTAACTGACGATGAATGGTGAACATAAACCTAATAGAAACTGATTGTGCACAACTTCAGAATTGAATTTCAATTAACTGAATGATGAGGATGAAGGTGATTGAATTTAGAACAATAGTGTAAGAATTGCTATTTCCCTGTCCTGCATGCACACACCCGGAAAAATACAATTTTTTTTTGTTACTACTTTGGATAAAAAATAAATAATTAACAACATTCTTTCTGATAGTCTTTAATAAATAAATATTTTGGTTATCCTGACCTGGACACCATGTAATATAATAGTCCATTATGGGCTATTAGCAGGACAATAGACTCACCATGACATAATAATAATAATAATATAATATATGCCATTTAGACATTATGTGACGTATGGGTTAGCAGGACAATCTACCAACTGAGCTACAGAAGGACCATTAGCGACGATTAGCAGGACAATTATAATAGACATTATGGACTATTAGCAGGACAATAGACTCACCATGTATTATAATAGACCATTATGGACTATTAGCAGGACAATAGACCCACCATGTATTATAATAGACCATTTTGGACTATTAGCAGGACAATAGACTCACCATGTATTATAATAGTCCATTATGGACTATTAGCAGGACAATAGACTCACGATGTATTATAATAGACCATTATGGACTATTAGCAGGACAATAGACTCGCCATGTATTATAATAGACCATTATGGACTATTAGCAGGACAATAGACCCACCATGTATTATAATAGACCATTATGGGCTATTAGCAGGACAATAGACTCACCATGTATTATAATAGTCCATTATGGACTATTAGCAGGACAATAGACTTACCATGTATTATAATAGTCCATTATGGACTATTAGCAGGACAATAGACCCACCATGTATTATAATAGACCATTATGGACGATTAGCAGGACAATAGACTCACCATGTATTATAATAGACCATTATGGACTATTAGCAGGACAATAGACCCACCATGTATTATAATAGACCATTATGGACTATTAGCAGGACAATAGACTCACCATGTATTATAATAGACCATTATGGAATATTAGCAGGACAATAGACTCACCATGTATTATAATAGACCATTATGGACTATTAGCAGGACAATAGACTCACCATGTAGTATAATAGACCATTATGGACTATTAGCAGGACAATAGACTCACCATGTATTATAATAGTCCATTATGGACTATTAGCAGGACAATAGACCCACCATGTATTATAATAGACCATTATGGACGATTAGCAGGACAATAGACTCACCATGTATTATAATAGACCATTATGGAATATTAGCAGGACAATAGACTCACCATGTATTATAATAGACCATTATGGAATATTAGCAGGACAATAGACTCACCATGTAATATAATAGTCCATTATGGGCTATTAGCAGGACAATAGACTCACCATGTATTATAATAGACATTATGGACGATTAGCAGGACAATAGACTCACCATGTATTATAATAGACATTATGGACTATTAGCAGGACAATAGACTCACCATGTATTATAATAGACCATTATGGACTATTAGCAGGACAATAGACCCACCATGTATTATAATAGACCATTATGGACTATTAGCAGGACAATAGACTCACCATGTATTATAATAGTCCATTATGGACTATTAGCAGGACAATAGACTCACCATGTATTATAATAGACCATTATGGAATATTAGCAGGACAATAGACTCACCATGTATTATAATAGACCATTATGGACTATTAGCAGGACAATAGACTCACCATGTATTATAATAGTCCATTATGGACTATTAGCAGGACAATAGACTCACCATGTATTATAATAGACCATTATGGAATATTAGCAGGACAATAGACTCACCATGTATTATAATAGACCATTATGGACTATTAGCAGGACAATAGACTCACCATGTATTATAATAGTCCATTATGGACTATTAGCAGGACAATAGACTCATCATGTATTATAATAGACCATTATGGACTATTAGCAGGACAATAGACTCTTGCCAACACCTCCCTGTAGTTTGATACTTTGTGCAAGGCAATTGATCAGCATCAGCATTAAAAACTTTGTGGATGGGGCCTCCCGAGTGGCGAAACAGTCTAAGACTGCATCACGTTGCTACAGATGCTGGTTCGATACCCGTGCCGACCGCGGCCCGGGAGATACATGAGGCGACGGTGGGCTTTTGATTTCTCTCCCTCTAAAAACAGAAATATATAATTATAAATAGCAAACTGGCTTTATTTACAAATGAATAAGAATGTTTCATCCTATGTTCAAGAATGGCCTTTTTCATCGCTCACGTCGAGTTATTTGAAAACAAATTAATCTCCAAAATAGTTATTTTTTAAACAAACCAGAGAAAGTTGGTTGCAATTTCAGTTGCAATTTCCACCAGAAAAGACAGAACAAATAATACAACAAGTATTGTGGTTAAACTCAAATATACTAATTGATTAAAAAAAACTTTATTGGCTGAACTAGATTCTCAGTTCCTCCTGAAAGCCCTAATCTGCTCACTTAAATTAATAGAGGTACACTTAAATGAATAGATACAGTATGTTGTTATAGCATAATCAAAGTGAGGACAAATCGGCGATCTGCTGTATACTTATGGCCTATTGTAAGCTGAAATTCACACCTTTCCAGTACCTTTCCAGTACACCTCACCACCTCCCAAACTCCACCTGAAAAAAGCTCATTGGTTGCCAAGAAAGCGATTAGTTTTGCTAGATTCTTAACATGTGTACGCAGCTTGTGTGTGTTGGAGTCACTTAATTCTTAATTGATGTACCGTTTCTATCATAGGCCACTGTAATCGATGAGGGCTCAGGGTGGTACCATTCTGCCCATCTGATTAAGGTGCTCATGGATCAGATTCAAACTTTGAAGACCGAGATTGGGTCATTGAAGGCAGACCAGCAAAAAGAGAAACAGTAGATAATGAGGGCAGAGAAACAGGCGACAACTGGTGCATTGGTCCAGAGCCAGGCGGTATTGGCAGAGAGTCACTCGTCATTTGGCGGAGAGTCAGGCGGTATTGGCGGAGAGTCAGGCGGCATTGGCGGAGAGTCAGGCGGCATTGGCGGAGAGTCAGGCGGTATTGGCGGAGAGTCAGGCGGTATTGGCGGAGAGTCAGGCGGTATTGGCGGAGAGTCAGGCGGTATTGGCGGAGAGTCACGCGGTATTGGCGGAGAGTCACGCGGTATTGGCGGAGAGTCAGGCGGTATTGGCGGAGAGTCAGGCGGTATTGGCGGAGAGTCAGGCGGTATTGGCGGAGAGTCAGGCGGTATTGGCGGAGAGTCAGGCGGTATTGGCGGAGAGTCAGGCGGCATTGGCGGAGAGTCAGGCGGCATTGGCGGAGAGTCAGGCGGCATTGGCGGAGAGTCAGGCGGTATTGGCGGAGAGTCAGGCGGTATTGGCGGAGAGTCAGGCGGTATTGGCAGAGAGTCAGGCGGTATTGGCGGAGAGTCAGGCGGTATTGGCGGAGAGTCAGGCGGTATTGGCGGAGAGTCAGGCGGTATTGGCGGAGAGTCAGGCGGCATTGGCGGAGAGTCAGGCGGCATTGGCGGAGAGTCAGGCGGCATTGGCGGAGAGTCAGGCGGCATTGGCGGAGAGTCAGGCGGCATTGGCGGAGAGTCAGGCGGCATTGGCGGAGAGTCAGGCGGCATTGGCGGAGAGTCAGGCGGCATTGGCGGAGAGTCAGGCGGCATTGGCGGAGAGTCAGGCGGTATTGGCAGAGAGTCACGCGGTATTGGCGGAGAGTCACGCGGTATTGGCGGAGACGCGGTATTGGCGGAGTCACGCGGTATTGGCGGAGAGTCACGCGGTATTGGCGGAGAGTCACGCGGTATTGGCGGAGAGTCAGGCGGTATTGGCGGAGAGTCACGCGGTATTGGCGGAGAGTCAGGCGGTATTGGCAGAGATTCAGGCGGTATTGGCGGAGAGTCAGGCGGCATTGGCGGAGAGTCAGGCGGCATTGGCGGAGAGTCACGCGGTATTGGCGGAGAGTCACGCGGTATTGGCGGAGAGTCACGCGGTATTGGCGGAGAGTCACGCGGTATTGGCGGAGAGTCACGCGGTATTGGCGGAGAGTCACGCGGTATTGGCGGAGAGTCACGCGGTATTGGCGGAGAGTCACGCGGTATTGGCGGAGAGTCACGCGGTATTGGCGGAGAGTCACGCGGTATTGGCGGAGAGTCAGGCGGTATTGGCGGAGAGTCAATCTGTATTGGCGGAGAGTCAATCTGTATTGGCGGAGAGTCAGGCGGTATTGGCGGAGAGTCAGGCGGTATTGGCGGAGAGTCAGGCGGTATTGGCGGAGAGTCAGGCGGTATTGGCGGAGAGTCAGGCGGTATTGGCGGAGAGTCAGGCGGTATTGGCGGAGAGTCAGGCGGTATTGGTGGAGAGTCAGGCGGTATTGGTGGAGAGTCAGGCGGTATTGGCAGAGAGTCACTCGTCATTTGGCGGAGAGTCAGGCGGAGAATGACCCGTTCAAGAGGGAGAGGAACAAGATGGAGTCACAATCCATGCCAGGCACACCTGTGAGCTCTCCGACAGGCAGAGTCAACATATGTGGCAGGTTTGTCAGGTCATCGGTTCACCCTGATATTTCCATTCCTCTTCTGACAACAGAACTTGACCAACTGCTCACCAGGTACAGCAAGGGCCAACTGGACCTTTATGCTGGTCTGCTATTCCAAGGATGGGATGTAACCAAGGATGTAACCAAAGAGAGATACCACGAGCCGACACAGAATACCAACTGGGATGGATCCCGAAGAAAACGTAGCTTACCAGTGAGCCTCCGGGTGTTCATCATTAACACTGTGTCTCAGAAATTTCTGTCCATGACTAATGCAACCCGACAAAGCAGTAAAAACAGTAAAAGTTAATGAGTACTTGAGGTCGCCAAGACATGGTCTGGACATGGCCTGCTCTCCCTTATGTAAGGAATTAGGCACTTTACCATGTTTACTACAGTAAGTACTGTAGGCTATATTTACTTGTCAGACTGCAGAGTAGCCTAATAAACAAATGCAGGCGGCTTCTAGCTTCAAAATGCTTGAAATGCTTTATTATTCAAATATATAAAGCGCGTGTTGGCGACCTCATGTAACCGCAACATGTCAGATAAAGCATATACTGTACAGTACAGTATTTCTTCATCAGCATCTTTATGCTTTCGTTAATAAAATAATGATAAAAATACTCTTTCACAATGCAGATATTTATTTCGTTATGGATCTATAACGAATTGCTATAGGAATAAATATCACTGAATGACAGAAATATTGGAACAAGGTAGGCTAATGAAGGTAAACAAATTGTTGCTTACTGGAAAAAAACTATTTCAAAATTAATGGAAGAGACAGCATTCAGAGGTCAAGACAGCGCTGCCCGGAGACCAGCATGGGGACTGTTCTTGATAAACCAACGCAATTATTTTTTTTCCCACTGAATCTCAATTTGAGACTACAATTAGATTACAATTAGGGTGTGGAAATGTTAGGATTATTTTGCTCTTACTGTAATACTGTAGGCTACTCCTGGCCGCGTTGTACAGCGCCATTATGGGCTATTAGTAGGACAATAGACTCGTTAAGAAGGAGGGTATCGTCAAATGTGTTCCTTAGTTAGGTTGGCTGTATCACAACCGGCCGTGATTGGGAGTCCCATAGGGCGGCGCACAATTGTCCCAGCGTCGCCCAGGTTAGGGGAGGGTTTGGCCGGCCAGCATGTCCTTGTCCAAAAAAATAGGTAAGGTGGGCTTACAGTTTATCTTCCTCTAAAAACAAAAACAGAAATAAATATTTTGGCCTTTATTCAGATTATAATTTGCTCACTTTATGTTATTTGAAAACGACATAATCTCCAAAATATCGTTCTTTTTTAAACATAATTATTATTATTATTAATTAATTTAGAATTATATGAAAGCCCCCTTTTTCTTGAACAGCTTTTTTTCTGGAGTGAAGTCATTAAATCGAGCTAAGATAGTTAAATGGAAACTGTTGTCGCATTTATTTTGTATGTCAACTTTCTAAAAAAAAACATTTTTTTATCACTGGACAAGTTAACGGAAACATAGCTAGTGATGGAAAGGAAAAAGCATGGTTGGCATTCATTGGATTACAGATGGAATGACAATTTTTGTAATTTAGTGTTCTCCACACTTTGTTGAAGACAAAGCTGATGTTAGTGTCAGCCAGTAATTGTTTAATTATTCCTGATAAATGATTTACTGTACACATTTGGGGCCATATATTCACAAACTCTCTGACCCAAAAATGTGCAAGTTATCATTTTTTTTGTCATGAATCTTGTTCTGGAGGCTGCACTACTGCCGAGTAGTCATTAGCTGGCACAGCCGCTAATTCATTCAATCAGATTTTTTCTACTCTAACAACACTGCTAACCCTAATGCTTAACCATAACTATAAATTAAGAGCAAAAGCTTATCTTAGTTTTCCTGAAGTTTTACAATATAATACATTTTGACTTTGCAGCTGGCCCATCTAGCGGAAATCGCACAGTTCTGCCTCCAGGGCAAGATTCATGACAAAAAACATCAACCTCCTTAAAAATGACCTCTTGACGCAGGACAACATGAATTTACCACTTCAGATGTTTAAGTATTAACAAAACGAAAGGTGTTTTGTGAGGGTAATTCCAATCTAAAATGCAAGTGCCTCTACTATAGATGTAGGATCTTAATGTTATAACTCCTTTCTTGCTTAGAATGTTCCTGCAGGAAATGCAGATGAGCTTCGTGATTTACATAAATTCACGTTAAAATCCTGTTGCCACAGAATTATTTTCATATTAAGATCCTACATCTGTACATGGGGAAACAGCAAATCAGCTGAACCGAAACCATAACACACACATCCAGATCAAGAATTGTCAAGTAAATCAACATTAACAACCTTCCAGTCTTATTTACAGGAACTTAATACATTACAATGGCAATGTGCCAACAAAATGAGCCTCCAACACACAGAGAGAGAGACACCGAGAGAGACAAACAGGCAATAACGATTTGATAGACTGGCCAATTCAGAGACTAAATGAGCTCTTTTCTCATGTTTTTTTAATTATACAGGCCTCAATGACTTCTTCAACTGGACTGCCTGGGTTTGCGGTTCCAAAAGTATTTCATGTATTATTTGGAAAGCGAGAAAGGCAAAGGTCATTTGCACCAGCTGTAATACCCCTCTCTGTAATGGCTTTCCCTTTATGTTCCCAATGCATTGTTGCCTCACATTATAGTCTAATAAGGCAATAGGTGGAATTAATATGTAAACCTCCCTCTAAGTAATTGATGCATGTACACATTCCTGATGCATATGTACACGCTGAAACGAAAAGGACACAGAAACAAATCCACCCTTATAGAGCCTATTCATTCATGCTTAAAAGGTGTAAAATGCTGAGATGAATGAATTCATTATGATCACACAGGTGATTTATCTATCACGGCCTGAGGCTAATGAAATATAGATATGTTTGGGCCTATAAATCTCCATCTCAAAGACTCACAGCAAAAAAACGGCAATCGTTCAATCAAATGTCATTTTGTTTCACACATGATTTAGTCCATCACAAGTTCAATGGACACAGAATCCAATTCAAGAGGTGGATCTACTGTACAGAACAACCATTCAGGTGACTGCTGCCATGCTGTTCGACTCAAGTTGGTAGCCGAGACCTGCCACAGGGCAGGAACAAAGAGTGTTGTGTTGGAGCTCTCCACGGTGCCTGCTTCGGCTCAAAGAGAGCTGCCAAGTTAAGTGCCGACACATGCTACGCCGTCCTTACGAACCGCATAGCATATCATTACAGCAGTTTGTACCGGTATGTTAGCTAGCTACCTAACGTTAATTGGCTACTAATACATCGAACTTGCCGGTATATTAACTAACTACCCAACGTTTATCGACTTGATTATTCCAGCCATTTTTAGCCGAGCTAAGTGGTATAGTTGTTGTGAGTTCTCATTTGGGTGCTTTCGTAAATTTGTTCTGGCTATCTACTTCTGACTTCAGACCACTCTCCTATGAGTGTGTCATTGCGCAGAATAACGGCTGAATTTACAAACGCTCAACACCCGTTGAATATGGCTGGTGTCAGTAAACGTCGGCAAAAAAAGTGTATTTCAATTGTTGCCAGTAGCACAGTGACAGTCAACAAGACTCTGGATAACATGAAAACAGCCTAACCAACTCTGCTAGGGCAGGTCAAATGGTAAGAGTGAGGTGTTTTCTCATTTGTGTCTGGAAGTACCGTGCTTCTACACCTGCATTGCTTGCTGTTTGGGGTTTTAGGCTGGGTTTCTGTACAGCACTTTGAGATATCAGCTGATGTACAAAGGGCTATATAAATACATTTGATTTGATTTGAAGTAGCTAGCAAGTTAGCCAATGTTAGCCAATGTTAGCCAATGTTAGCCAGTTATCTTGGGTGCTTGACTGCCGTTGTGAGGTCAGAATGCTTGGATCAACCCTACTCCTCGGCCAGAGCGTCCAGTGGCACTCTGAACCTGCCGAGAGTGAAACGCTCTGAATTTACAAACGGACAATCTGATAACACTCTGAATTTATGAACTCCGACAGCGCACTCTGGCACTCCAGATTGAATTTACAAACACACCTGAAGTCGTAAAATGTTTAGCTAGTCATTTGTTTTGCTAACAAGCTAGCAAGAGGTTGCATAACAACAGCATCAACTTCCGGTAGACAGGGGAAAGTCCTAGTACGCTCAACTGAAAGGATACCGTTCGTTTACAGTATATTAAAATGAACTCATAGCATACAGTATGTTAGTATGGGTATTCGAACACAGCTACTGTCTCCATATGTGAAGTTAACACCTTTATACAGTACCATACTTAAGACTAAGAATTTCCACAGGGGTCCAAAGATATCAAGGGTGTTGGTGATCGGAGACTAAAATCCCACCATGGTATCAGGGTCTGACCCCTCATCGCCCGGCAACCTGTCTACACATTCCTGCTCTCACACCTCTCACTGTCAAACTCTGACCCTATTCACCCACACACCAAAGGTGATTTGCTTGTTAGCTACATTTCTTTCTTTACTTTCCAAGTAACACTTTGTGTCCAATCGCTGAGCTTCAACATGTGTCTTAGATGGGGTAGGTCTGAGAGAGAGAGAACGCATGTGGAAGATTGTGAGGCAGGCTCTGTGGTCCATTATAAGAGGGCCAACTGGTCCTTCTGTGGTGGAAGTGAGGTGCCCTAGGAGAAGGAGCCGGCTACAGCACTCTCTCTCTCTCACACACACACACATAAAACACACACACACATAAAACACACACACACATAAAACACACACACACACACACACACACAGCTTACAAATGTCACTGCTAAGTTACTGTGGGGGTGTGTGTAAGTTCTGACCTACTTTTGCCTTGGTCTCCACTGACAATGTGTTGGAGACAGAGGCTGAGTGGAGGCTGCCTATCCCAAGCATAATAAAGTGGTTACAAGGGACAAAATAAATGTCACACTGGATATGAAGGTCAGTGTAGGTGAGGGTTGGTGAGGGTAGGTTAGGTGATGGTAGATATGGGTAGATGAGGGTAGGTTTGGGTAAGTGAGGGTAGGTGAGAGTAGGTGTGTGAGTAGGTGAGGGTAGCTGTGGGTAGGTGAGGGTGGACAAATACGTGTGGAAAATGTAATGATGTAATCAACTGTAGCATCTTTTAATACTCTTTTTAATATACAGTACCAGTCAAAAGTTGACACACCTACTCATTCTTTAGTTTTCTTTATTTTTACTATGTTCTACAATGTAGAGACATCGACACTACGAAATAACACATATGAAATCATGTAGTAACCAAAAAAGTGTTAAACAAATGAAAATATACTTTATATTTGAGATTCTTCAAAGTAGCCACCCTTTGCCTTAATAACAGCTTGGCAGACTCTTAGCATTCTCTCAACCAGCTTCATGAGGTAGTCTCAACGTCAACAGTGAAGAGGCGACTCCAGGATGCTGGCCTTCTAGGCAGAGTTCCAAAGAAAAAGCCATATCTCAGACTGGCCAATAAAAATAAAAGATTAAGATGGGCAAAAGAACACAGACACTGGACAGAGGAACTAGAAGGCCAGCATCCCAGAATCGCCTCTTCTCTGTTGATGTTGAGACTGGTGTTTTGCTAGTACTATTTAATGAAGCTGCCAGTTGAGGACTTGAGAGGCATCTGTTTCTCAAACTAGACACTAATGTACTTGACCTCTTGCTTAGTTGTGCCTCACACTCCTCTTTCTATTCAGAACCAGTTTGCGCTTTTCTGTGAAGAGAGTAGTACACAGCGTTGTACGAGATCTTCAGTTTATTGGCAATTTCTCGCATTCAATAGTCAGAACAATAATAGATTGACGAGTTTCAGCAGAAAGTTCTCTGTTTCTGTCCATTTTGAGCCTGTAATCAAACCCATAAAAGCTGATGCTCCAGATACTCAACTAGTCTAAAGAAGGCCAGTTTTATTGCTTCTTTAATCAAGACAACAGTTTCAGCTGTGCTACCATAATTGCAAAAGGGTTTTCTAACACAATGTGCAATTGGAACACAATAATGGGCCTTCTAGTTCCTCTGCTGATAATGGGCCTCTATACGCCTATGTAGATATTCCATTAAAAAATCTAAATCTGCTGTTTCCAGCTACAATAGTCATTTACAACATTAACAATGTCTACACTGTATTTCTGATCAATTTGATGTTATATTAATGGACAAAAAAATGGAAATGTTTAAGTGACCCCAACCTTTTGAACATTAGTGTATATATATATCCCCCTTTTTGGCTGAAGACCTAGCTAACCAGTAACTAGCTAACACCAGACACAGATGAAGACCTAGCTAACCAGTAACTAGCTAACACCAGGCACAGTTGAAGACCTATCTTTTATTTTGAACATCTTGGCCATGTTCTGTTATAATCTCCACCCGGCACAGCCAGAAGAGGACTGGCCACCCCACATATGCTCTCTCTAATTCTCTTTCTTTCTCTCTCTCGGAGGACCTGAGCCCTAGGACCATGCCCCGGGACTACCTGACATGATGACTCCTTGCTGTCCCCAGCACCTGGTCGTGCTGCTGCTCCAGTTTCAACTGTTCTGCCTTATTATTATTCGACCATGCTGGTCATTTATGAACATTTTAACATCTTGGCCATGTTCTGTTATAATCTCCACCCGGCACAGCCAGAAGAGGACTGGCCCCCCCACATAGCCTGGTTCCTCTAGGTTTCTTCCTAGGTTTTGGCCTTTCTAGGGAGTTTTTCCTAGCCACCGTGCTTCTACACCTGCATTGCTTGCTGTTTGGGGTTTTAGGCTGGGTTTCTGTACAGCACTTTGAGATATCAGCTGATGTACGAAGGGCTATAGAAATACATTTGATTTGATTTTATTTGATTTGATTTAGCTAGACAGTAACTAGCTAACACCAGACACAGATGAAGACCTAGCTAACACCAGACACAGATGAAGACCCAGCTAGACATTAACTAGCTAACACCAGGCACAGATGAAGACCTAGCTAGACAGTAACTAGCTAACACCAGACACAGATGAAGACCCAGCTAGACAGTAACTAGCTAACACCAGACACAGATGAAGACCTAGCTAGACAGTAACTAGCTAACACCAGACACAGATGAAGACCCAGCTAGACAGTAACTAGCTAACACCAGACACAGATGAAGACCCAGCTAGACAGTAACTAGCTAACACCAGACACAGATGAAGACCCAGCTAGACAGTAACTAGCTAACACCAGACACAGATGAAGACCTAGCTAGACAGTAACTAGCTAACACCAGACACAGATGAAGACCCAGCTAGACAGTAACTAGCTAACACCAGACACAGATGAAGACCCAGCTAGACAGTAACTAGCTAACACCAGACACAGATGAAGACCTAGCTAGACAGTAACTAGCTAACACCAGACACAGATGAAGACCTAGCTAGACAGTAACTAGCTAACACCAGACACAGATGAAGACCCAGCTAGACAGTAACTAGCTAACACCAGACACAGATGAAGACCCAGCTAGACAGTAACTAGCTAACACCAGACACAGATGAAGACCTAGCTAGACAGTAACTAGCTAACACCAGACACAGATGAATACCTAGCTAGACAGTAACTAGCTAACTAGCTAACACCAGACACAGATGAAGACCCAGCTAGCCAGTAACTAGCTAACTAGCTAACACCAGACACAGATGAAGACCCAGCTAGACAGTAACTAGCTAACACCAGTCACAGATGAAAGGGGAAACATATAAGTACAGTAGCTTTGCCATAAATGAATAGGTTCAACTTTTAATTATATTTTCTGAACCCGACAGTCACATTTTGGCACCAGGAGAGTAGCTATCTTGTTATATAAATCACGCCCTTCTGCAAACACGCCTTCTCCGATGTTGGTGACAAGGCAGTCCTTGTTCAAATTTGGTACAAGAATATCATGTGATTTAAAATGAGAGTTATGGTGATGTCATCATGTCCCTTAATAATGAATCCAAGTGTTTGACATGGTGGAGGGGACCAGTAACTTTTTTTAAACATTTATTTTACCCCTTTTTCGTGGTATCCAATTGGTAGTTGCAGTCTTGTCCCATCGCTGCAGCTCCCATACGGACTCGGGAGAGGCGAAGGTCGAGAGCCGTGCATTCTCCAAAACACAATCCAACCTTGCCACACTGACCCGAAAGCCAGCCACACCAATGTGACAGAGGAAGGAAAACATCATACACCTGGCGACTGTGTCAGCGTCCATGCTCCCGGCCTGCCACAGGAGTCATAAGGACATCCCTGCCTGCTAAACCCAGTCGATGCCTGGCCAATTGTGCACCGCCACATGGGTGCAGCAGGCTGTGACAGAGCCCAGCTAGCACTGCGATGCAGAGCCTTTAACCACTGCGCCACTCGGGAAGCCATCAACTTTATGATCAAACTTCATCAATGTAGAAGCAACAGTCATTTTCCACACATTAGTCATCATACTTGGATTCGGTTCCTTCAAATATCATCAAATGTCATGAAAAACATGATTTTGACTGTTCATTACCTTTAACCTGTTTCGTCCTCTTTAGGGTTGGGGGCATATCTTTAAAACCCAATCCTTAACCCGTTCATCAGGAGATATTATTAGGAAAGATCCATGTTATTTACTGTGTCTTTAAAATGCAACCAGCCTGAAATCCTCAAATAAGAGCACTACGACATCAAAAAACAGACGACTAGTCACTTCAGTCATGGCAACGCTGGAACGAGTGTCTGAAAAATGAGTGTTAGAAGTTTTGAAAAGCTTAAAGTCATTACAACTGAGGTTCACAGAAAACTGTGAGAGAGGGTGATTACTGGAGATTACTACCGCCAGGGCCCATTCCAGTGAACTTGCACTAATAGAACTAATTATAAGTGAGCTGGAAGAACACTCAAGGTCCTCCATCACAAGGCAGCACCTCTATAAATGTGGGGGTGGCAGCTGACAGATTGTGTTTTTTTTAAGAGTAATATATTTACAACCTGCTTACTTAGACACCTTTACGGCCCCAGTCAATCTAAATGTCAGAGCCGATAAATTCAACGTTAATATTGATGCTTGTTAAAACATCGTTTTATGTAGTGTACCAGCCCAGATCACATTGTATTACATGGTGCTGTGTAAAGCTCAGAGCACAGTACTAATCCTATAGCTATTGTCTAAATTTTTATTGAATTTTGATCCTGTGATGGGTGAGATAGAGTTCATGGTCTGTGAAGGGTGAGATAGAGTTCATGGTGATTAGTCTGTGCTAATTTCAATGTTTTTTTTAATGTCCTCAAAATATACCTGGATGTGAGTATACAGTACTTCTTCCCAGAACATGGGTTTTCAGGCTGACGACTACACCCTGTTTATAGGAGCTTCTGTGACACTTGAGAATTCAATTACAGACCAAGCAAATGCCCTCTGAGCACTCCAAACCAGCACAGAGTGAGAAGTGGAGGTGGTATATTACGCTACTCTGACTTCACACTCCTCTTCCAGTCCACTTGTCACCCTCCTTGTCTCCCTCCTGGCTACCCGCCCTCACCATTCAAGGCCACTTGTCCACTGTGATGAGGGATGGGCCTATCACTCCATTTTCTCTCACAGGGATAACATCAGCTTGGTGCTAGATGTCCGTTGTTGCTGACAATCGAGGTCTTAACATATAGCTAGTAGACAGATTCAGGGGGTTCAGGCTCTGGGTTTGTTCCACCATTGGTCAGATACATGAGGATTTACAAAATCTGGTACAAAATACATATAACATTCTAGAAAAGGGGTGTCAAACATACGGCCCGAAGGCCGATTCCGTCAAATTTTGATGGCAAGGAAATGCAACCAATGTGTATCGCTGCTCTCCGGACTTCGTTTAAAGACCAGATGAGGCCCAGGGAGAAAAATGAGTTCGACACCCCTGTTCTAGGCAAACAATGAGACCAGTGGCGGCTGCTGAGGGAAGGACGGCTCATAGTAACGACTGGAACGTTGCGAATTGAAAGGCATCAATTGAATGGTATTTGATACCATTCCACTCCAGCCATTACCACAAGCCCTTTCTCCCCAATGAAGGTGCCACCAACCTCCTTTGAATGAGACATCTGGATGAATTCAAACAACGTTCCAGCCGGTGGTTATGCTCATACCATTGTTTGAATCAAGAATTATATTCAGCTGGTAAAACAAGAAACAAGGAAGATCAAGACTTATCAAGGCTGTTTCTTTGTGATAAAAAAAAACACATTTTCTCTTGGCAACAATGCCAGCACCGACAAGAGATAGGTTTGTTGTGGTTAGGAGCAATATTTTATTACAAAAGGTTCTCTGTCGATTTTAATACAACGGTCACGGATGATTTTAACTCGTAAATCATTTCCAAATTCTGTGCTAGCGATTGCTGGTTAGAGGATTGTTTGTTGAGTGATGGTGAATGTGTTTGTTAATGAAACGTATAGGAGGCCAAAATAGACAGGATGAAGAGCTCTTTATGCATTCTCTATAATGTAATCTCCCGTGGACAAATTCTGCATGAGGACCAACCAAGATGATCTAGAATGTGAAGACAAAGTCCCATAGATGAAGGACACACATTGCTGTTTTGAACATTACAGTGTAACGTCATATATGACAACCGGCTTCACAGTCCCAAACAATGATTGACTAGAAATTGGAATTTGGATTTGTTTCGTAAAAGTCACACCTCCATTTTTATGTCAGACGAAATAAGCGGGAAGCTTGCTGACAATGACAGGCATTGGGCAACAAATTCTCCTCCCCTACAGGGTTAATGCCTGCTTTTGGGAGATAATGAAAAATTATAGGCCATATGAGCCTGAAACCCATGTTTGCTTTAGTTTTAATTACCTGTCAATATGAGGCAGAAGGAGCCGGGAACAAATGTCAATGATCTACAGAGCATTTAACGGAGAAGACATTTTGGTTGGGTTATCTAATGTAGATATTAATGACAAGACATATTTACTTGTTATTACATGTTTTCCTCTAGCATTAAGCCGGCAAGGGGATAAGCTAGACATCTTATTGACTGACTCCATTTGGAAAGCCACAGAAATCTCATTGGGAGCTCATTTTCCTACTGTACAATAAACAAAAGATGCTGATACACACTAAATAATTAGGATACTAAAGAGTACCAGATAGGGGTTCTTTGGCATATAGCGGAACCATTTTTGGTGCCTTATAACACCCTTTTTTGAAGGTTTTATAAAAACATTCACATAAGGCTCTAAAGATAAAAGAACCCTGTTCTAAGGTTCTATAAAGAACCATTACAAAAGGTTCTATATACCGTAGGAAGAAAAAGGGGTTCGGCTGTGATTACAACCCTTTTCGGGGCTATATAGAACCCTTTTTCATGATTCTTTTCAGAATCTTCATGGAGAATGGTTCTATAAAGAACCTTTCTCAATCTGAAAGGTTCTTTGTAGAACCATACAGGGTTTTTTATTCTGGTCAACCCTATTATAGGTGTTATTGTCTTCATTGAAGAGTTGAAACTAGTGAGTTACTAGTGAGCTACCTCTAGAACAGCTGGTGGTCCCTGATGAGATAACTGTAGTGATGTTACGTTTGATACCGGAGCTCTGAGGTATGCATCAACATCACAATGCAGCAAACTTCGAAGCAGTGTGCCGATGCTTGTACCACTATCAGAAGTATGTCATCAATTGACGTCCGAAGCTTTGTTTGATCTTGTGCTTTTTAAAACTGTGTGTTGCAAAATATGAGATCCCACTGATTTCACCGTGGTTCCGGTGCTTTCTTCTCTTCCAAAACGCCGACCTCTACTGGACACCATACTTACAAATAGAACTAGGATTTTGTACAAATCTTTCATCTGATCGGTAGTTTAGCAGGTAGATTATGGAACATTCAGGGATGTGAGTGTATGAGGTCAAGTCCTGTTGAGACATACTATTTCAAAAATGGTTTTATGTGAAACACTGTTCAAATCATTTGTTTTATTTAGTATAGCATAAGCTTCTGTCTTAAGCATCCAAAATAATGCCATAGATTCCATGTGTTTATATAGTAAACATGAAGGAGAAAAAGGGAAGCAAAAAATGGAAGCATGATGCAAGAACCTGGTATTCCAACTGATAATAGGCTACTAAAGCCAAAGATTTAACGCTGCGCCACGGAGTTGTGATGAAAAAAACAGTATATCTGATAAACAAGCTCATATTTAATGCTGACCAGCAGATGTCTCTAATGTGCATTATGGACAGATAACGAAGCTCTGAGTAATGAACCGTTTTGCGGGAACAATTTGGTGAAAGTGCCAAAGCCTTCAGTAGTACTTCTCTGATAGAGTTCAGTGTGTCAAATCGGATGGCCTGTTGTCCGGACCACTGGCAAACTCTATGGGGGTTCCACAGGGTTCAATTCTCGGGCCGACTCTATTCTCTGTATACATCAATGATGTTGCTCTTGCTGCTGGTGATTCTCTGATTCACCTCTACGCAGATGACACCATTCTGTAAACCTCTGGCCCTTCTTTGGACACTGTGTTAACTAACCTCCAGACAAGCTTCAATGCCATACAACTCTCCTTTCGTGGCCTCCAACTACTCTTAAATTCTAGTAAAACTAAACGCATGCTATTCAACCAATCGCTGCCCACACCTGCCCACCCGTCCAGCATCACTACTCTGGACGGTTCTGACTTAGAATATGTGGACAACTACCTAGGTGTCTGGTTAGACTGTAAACTCTCCTTCTAGACTCACATTAAGCATCTCCAATCCAAAATTACATCTAGAATCGGCTTCCTATTTCACAACAAAGCATCCTTCACTCATGCTGTCAAATATACCCTCGTAAAATTGACCATCCTACCGATCCCCGACTTCGGTGATGTCATTTACAAAATAGCCTCCAACCCTCTACTCAACATATTAGATGCAGTCTATCAGAGTGCCATCCGTTTTGTCACCAACGCCCCACATGCTACCCACCACTGCAACCTGTATGCTCTTGTTGGCTGGCCCTCACTTCATACTAGTCGCCAAACTCACTGGCTCCAGGTCATCTACAAGTCTCTGCTAGGTAAAGCCCCGCCTTATCTCAGCTCACTGGTCACCATAGCAGCACCCACCCGTAGCACACGCTCTAGCAGGTATATCTCACTGGTCACCCCCAAAGCATATTCTTCCTTTGGCCGCCTTTCCTTCCAGTTCTCTGCTGCCAATGACTGGAACAAACTGCAAAAATCACTGAAGCTGGAGACTCATATCGCCCTCACTAGCTTTAAGCACCAGCTGTCAGAGCAGCTCACAGATCACAGCACCTGTACATAGGCCATCTGTAAATAGCCCATCCAACTACCTCATCCCCATACTGTATTTATTGATTTATCTTGCTCTTTTGCACCCCAGTATCTCTACTTGCACATTCATCTTCTGCACATCTACCACTCCAGTGTTTATTTGCTATATTGTAATTACTTCGCCACCATGGCCTATTTATTGCCTTTACCTCCCTTATCCTACCTCATTTGCACATGCTGTATATAGACTTGTTCTACTGTATACTACTGTATTATTGCCTGCATGTTTGTTTATTCCATGTGTAACTCTGTGTTGTTGTATGTGTCGAACTGATTTGCTTAATCTTGGCCAGGTCGCAGTTGCAAATGAGAAATTGATCTCAACTAGCCTACCTGGTTAAATAAAGGTGAAAAAAATATATATATAATTGAGAACAACTGACTGAGCTGTAAGTAAAGCACACCCTAAAATAATTTAATGAGCCACCTCCCCTACATTTGAATGATCACTTAAAGAGTAAATACATTTTTTTGTGAACTGCAAAGAACCATTGAAGAGCTCAAACGGTTCTTTGAGTCATTATGGTTCCACATAGAACCATCACCCTTCCAAAAGAACCCATAGAGGAACCCACATTTTTTTGTGTGTAGAGACCAGGGTTGAGGTCAATTCTAATTTAATTTCAAATTCCAAATTCAATTATAGAATTCAAGAAAGAAGCGGCGAATGTACTTGGAATTGAATTGGAAGTGCAACCATTTTCAAACAATTTAATTGAAATTGAATTGGAATTGTAAAATAAAATGTATAGAGAGAGGAAATTGAATTGGAATTAAATTTTGGGAATTGACCACAACCATGGTAGAGACCATTAGAAAATGGCTTTATTATAGGAGCTGGTAAAACCGTTATTTGGGGGTCAAGGTTTCAAGTTCATATCTAACCATACACATGTTCCTATAGAAGTTTGGCCAAGTACTAACATGCCATAATTTCCCAACTCCCAGCACACTCGTGACATTATCAAGCCTCTGGGACAAGACCAAAAAAGCAATCCTGGAATCCAGACACTACAACCAGCATTACATTCTCTTTACTACTCCCTCCAGGGTTCATACAGACAGTGGAAAGTCAAATTCAACAACTATGAAGTACTTTGTCAAGCACTAATATTTATTTTTCAGGAGCATCCATTTGTAATAGTTTGTTTTATACAATTGTTTCTAGTCGCCACCAGATGGCAGTATATCGCCACAACCACATGAATAAAAACAAATAACTTACTATTCATCACTACCTTACAAGTTCTACTCAAAAATATGTATTTCACTGCTTATTTACTTCATACAGGACTGGTAAGTCAGTACTGATGATGTTGACTCATTTTCTTATGTGAACTGTAAGTCAGTTAAATCTTTGAAATTGTTGTATGTTGCATTCATATTTTTTGTTCAGTGTACATGATAATAATATTACATTGTCTTTATAATTTAAATTGGTGCCACAGAGTGTCCCAACACATAATGACATGAAAGTGAATGTGAACAGTTTAAAAAGGCCCTAGTTGACTCTATAATGTTGTATTCTCTACCCATTGGAAGAGAAACAAGTTATTAATGTGTTTGATAATATTTAATCTTATCTCAGGGGACCATATTTAAATTTTAGGGGACCCCTCATGGGTCTCCAACCCCAAGTTTGGGAACCACTGTAGCACTAACCTCTCTCCCGCTCGCTTCAATGCTTCCTCTCTCTGTGTATCTCCTTTGCCTACATTGCAGCTTGACTCACCACTTTCTGTCTCACTACTCTCTTTGAAGAAAAGCTATTTTGTTATAAGAACTTATAGAAGCCCATCTTTTGATTATAGTTAGCTTAATATTTGTGGACTGCTCCTGCTAAGGTCAGGCTCCGTTCAACGTTAGCTTCTAACTTCATCCTTCTAGCCAGTTAGTCATAGCTAGCTACCTGGCTAACAGCCAAAGCCCTTGAGCTACCTAGCTAGACATCTGACTGGAATATCAGTGATGTATCAGTTATACACTCATTCTCTGAGAGTCAGGTTTTTTGTTTGTTTGAGGGATGTCACAATTCAGGAGTCAAGAGATACGTTTTTTTTTTAAATCCCACTGTTCACTCTCTGCCACTTGAAACTGAAGGCAGCAAGTAAACATAATGAGCATACATGAATCATTCATGATTCACTCATTCGCAGAGGTAGCAGGGATTACAACTCAGATCAAGAAGCCTTCTGAGCCTTGATCAACACTGGGAACGCAATAATAAATTGGTAAACAATAAGTAACAAAATAAACAGGTGTTTAAACAGCGTTAACCCTCCACTACATTCCTGGTTGGGTCTGGCAAAACCCATTCATAAACATCAATATCCTGCCAGGCAGGTTTGAATCGACATTTTCCCGCCATTTTTGCTATCAATATGAAGTTTGGCGGCACCTAATCAGTCAGTTCTGTACCAACCAGAGCGCCAAACACATGAGGAAATAAAACTCGGTAGTCTACCTGGAAATGCTTTCGCAAGACCAATAGATTTACCAACTTCAGAAAATGTCTGATTTTCAATGTATTCCAGTACTTGAATTTCAGAGTGCCAAATTCAAGTACACAAGTACCTTGTATGAACCCTTTTCCCCCTATGACATTTACAGACATGAGCAATATGGTTTAAAAGTGAACAGGACATAATTCTCATAACGACTTAAACGAAAAAGGGGGGAATCAATGATCAATTTAAAGGTTAAGCCTTCTTAACTTTCTTGAAGGGGCATAATCCTATCAATGTTTCTCTGTTAATACCGAGACCTGACAGAGTCTGGGGACAACACAGACTTAACCGTTCAAGCTACAATTACAGCATGCCAGGTACCAATAGAATACTTTTATAGTCAAAGTGCTTTAATCGTCTAAATTAATTCTCTACAAACAACTTTGATAATGCATGGGCTGTCACCTTATACAAGTCCTCCAAGATGCCACCTTGTTGCTGTCCGTCATTAGCCAATTGTTTACGCTTTTCTGATGTACATTTTGCATCATATTCACCTTTTCTGGGGGAAAAACATATTAAAAGCTATAAGACGTACACCAAAACTCACATTTCACCATTTCTAGAAAGATAAGCTCTATTTCTAGACTGTGAGTGAACAAAATTGAACTGAGCGTGCAAAAAAGCTTGCTCATCCTTCAAAAGACAACAGCAATCTCCCCCTTACTCTGGAGACTGCAGGCATTCATCTAGTGTGCCCCATGGGCCCTTCAACGTACTCTGCTACCATCTCCCTTCGATGACTCAACCAGACTGAGCTGTCCAACAATAGTCTACAAAAATGCCATTCAGCCTTCTGAGGCATGAGCTCACTGCATTTTATTTTTATATTAAAAGGCCCAGTGCAGTCCAAAACATTATTCACCTGTGTTTTATTTCAATTTGCCACTTGGCGATGTCACCATGGAAGGGCAAAAAATATATATTGCCCTTCCATGCTGACATCACCAAGTGGCAAATTAGTAATGACCAATAAGAAAGAGAGTTCCAAACCTCTCTGCACAGCTATTTTTCAGTTTTCCCCTTCCACACAGACCACTCCCAGACAGTCCGAGAAAAATTCTTGATTAAGCAATTGCTCTTAGCATAAGAAGTGAATTGTGTTTCTTTTCAACCATTTTAATTGAAAACATTCACAATAAAGGTACTTACTTGTTCCCCCAAAATGATTTGATATCGAGATAAAAACAGCTGCATTGAACCTTTAAAATGAGTCTTGTTGTGGGATTAGATCACCTGGCGACCATTCAAAGATTGAGGCTATTAATAGCAGTTTCACTATGCGTTTGTACAGATCAACCGATCCATCGTTCTTCATGAGCAGTTACTATAGATGGGAAAATATAAAGGGGCAGTAGCTGCCTTCTGAAAACAAAGGTCAACTGATGATTTGACAAATGTATTGTTTGTGTGGTAAAGATTACATACCGATTTAAACCCTTAAAAATAAGCTGCCTTCTGTGGTACCTAGGCCAACTGCTATTTTACCATCACTGAAAATAAAATGTGTAATGGCAAAATGATGAGCTTTCTCAGAAAAGTGAGAAATGACAGAACTGTCAATGAGCAACATTTCCTGTGTGACCTGGGGTTGTACAGTATGATCGGGAAGGTGTGTCCCCTATCTCTGATTCAGATCAGGCCCTTAAATGTTTAACCTCTCTGTTTAACTCTACTTCAGATAAGCATGCCCCATATCAGAGATTAAGGGTAAAAGACAGGGGGTGGAGATTTTAAAATGTTTTATTTTTAGATTTGAGCATTTTCCAGAATTTAGCTGGGTTTCCACCACTCTCAGATACACAATTCAAGAAGTAGGTTGACTTTGCTTTTCTAGTGTCAGTCAGAGATAGACTTATTCTATCTAGCCTCAGCCAAAGCTAAGTTCCTTTCATTAATTATTTCAGATAATTAATGTGTGAACCACAAGTTAGATCTCATTGCCCCAGCAGGTTCTGACAGCCTCTGGTCCCATTACAGACAAAAATGAAATTTGTGGTGCTTTTAATAACCATTTTGCCTCAACTGGCTATCTTTGAAAATACCTCAAGTTCCACTAGAGGGAGTCCTTTATTCACCTCTAAACAATTAGCAGAGAATGAAACACTGCCAGGCACTCCCTCTTTTTTTCTTTCATTTCAACCATTTTATATCAATGATGCTATCCCTAAAATCTGGAAGCCGGCGCATTTCCTCCCCCTTTACAAGGGGTGGGGATCCTTCTGACCTAGATAACTACCGCCCAATTTCTAAACTATCTTGACTTGCAAAAATATTAGAATCACTGGCAAAACTTTAACTTAAAATTATATTCCTAATGTGTATTAGTCTGGTATTAGACCTGGACCTCACACTGTTTCAGTAACTACACTTTTCTTAAATTGTAAATTAAATTGCTTAGATAATAGTAATCACTGTGCTGCCATATTCATAGACTTATCCAAGGCCTTTGATACCCTCGACCCTCGACCATCCCCTACTAATTCAAAGGTTGTCTAAAATAGGCATCGACCAGGTGTCTTGCAAGTGGTTTGGGAACTACCTGTGTGCTTTTTGATGGTGTCAAGTTACCTTGATATTACTAATGGTGTCCCGCAGGGGTCAATTTCAGGACCTGCCCTCTTTACTATTTAAATAAATAATATTGGTCTATCTGTAAAAACCTGTAACATATATCTGTATGCAGATTATACTGTTGGACATTATTGCCCCAATGGCTGATCAGGCTATGTTGAAGCTGTAATCTGATTTTGTTGCCTTGCAGAAAGTCCTTGATTTAAAATGGGTACTTAATGTGGGAAAAACTTAATACATGCTATTTTTGAATTCTTGTAGAAATATTTCAGATGGCATTTATGCATTAGATGGTTATTTCATCGAGCAGGTTCCCGCCTATAAATATCTGGACTTTTGGATTGAGGATAATTGGGTGTTTAAAAAAACATATGGATGAGCTAGTAAAGTGGCTGAAGTTTAAAGTAGGCTTCTTTTATATAAATAGTTCATGACTCTTCCTAAACAGCAGGAAGCAGATTGTCCAGTCAACCTTCCTGCCAGTTCTTGACTACAGTGACACCATTTATCAGAATGCAGCAGCCACTACTCTTAAACCTTTGGATGCTGTCTATACTATAGCGCCCTTCGCTTTATCCCAGGTGACATTTTTTATATGCATCACTGCATCCTGTATCAAAAGGTTGTCTGGGCCTCATTAAAGTCCCGTAGATCATATCATTACTTACCTCTTGATTACAAAGCTCTACTTCACAAGCTTCCAATCCACCCAACTTGATTGTTAAAGGATAAAAACATGATACCAAAAGCGTTCACAGGATTGGTTAACTCTTGAGATTCCTCAGGTCTCCACCGAACTACAGAAATCTGCTTTTAGTTTAAACGCTCCACATTTTTTAAATCACTTGTGAAATTCCTTACATTTCGAATCCCTGGTGCCACCAGGGAAGTTTAAAACCCTTATGATGAATGAGTTCACTGAGGTCTGCAATTGTCATTTGTTTATGATGACTGTGATGTTTGTGATGTTACATGTAATGTACATGTTATTCTATCTTGTAGATTTGATATTTTATGTCCTCAGGGCACCATTACAAATGAGACCCTGGTTTCAGTTGGCCTTCCCTGGTTGAATATTTTATTTTAAAACAACTTTTTCTAGCCCTGAGTGAATTCTTAGACTCCACCAAAGTGCATTTCCACACTTACTACAAAATTAACTAATTGTGTCAATGGCGCCGGGGAAGATGGCTGAGGTTTTACGTGTTCCTAACCGATTGTGTTTTTATGTTTGTTTTTTTGCATTGTTTGTAACATATTTTTTAAATCTTATTTTGTACATAACGTTGCTGCTACCGTCTCTTATGACAGAAAATAACTTCTGAACATCAGAATAGCGATTACTCACCACGAACTGGCAGAAGCCTTTTTTTCCTTTGACGAGTAAGACGAGCCCGACATACTGCTTTCCCGGGAACAGGCCCAAATCCCTGTCATTTGTGTGAAGAGACGACGGGAAAAAGAGGACAGAGGTCGGGCTCCCTTCTAAGAATTCATAGGCGATCGAATAAACCCCCCACCCGCCTTCCGTTATACTAGCTAACGTGCAATCTTGGGGGGGCTTATCAACGACCTACGGGAAGATTAAACTACCAACGGGACATTATAAACTGCAATATCTTATGCTTCATGGAGTCGTGGCTGATTGACGATATTATCAATATCCGGCTGGCTGGTTATTCGCTGTACAGACAGGACAGAACAGCGGCGTCTGGTAAGACAAGGAGTGGCCGACTATGCATATATAAACAACTGGTGCACGATATCTAAGGTGGTCTCGAGGTTTTGCTCATCTGAATTAGAGTATCTCATGATAAGCTACAGACCACAC
The DNA here is from genome assembly GCF_023373465.1 of Oncorhynchus keta. Classification (NCBI taxonomy): domain Eukaryota; kingdom Metazoa; phylum Chordata; class Actinopteri; order Salmoniformes; family Salmonidae; genus Oncorhynchus; species Oncorhynchus keta. The sequence goes on from NC_068423.1 coordinate 19,078,312, forward strand.
TACTGTATCTACCTAGAGAGTTTTCATCTGTATTATTCGTAGCTGTCTACCACCACAGTCATACCACCACAGACCGATGCTGGCACTAAGACCGCACTCAATGAGCTGTATTCCGCCATAAGCAAACAGGAAAACGCTCATCCAGAGGCGGCGCTCCTGGTGGGCGGGGACTTTATTGCAGGGAAACTTAAATAACTTTTACCAAATTTCTATCAACATGTTAAATATGCAACCAGAGGGGATAAAAACTCCAGACACAGAGGCGCGCACAAAGCTCTCCCTTGTCCTCTACTTTGCTAATCTGACCATAATTCTATCCTCCTGATTCCTGTATACAAGCAAAAATTAAAGCAGGAAGCACCAGTGACTAGATCAATAATACAAGTTGTCAGATGAAGCAGATGCTACGCTACAGGACTGTTTTGCTAGCACAGACTGGAATATGTTCCGGGACTCTTGCTATGCATTGAGGAGTACACCACATCAGTCATTGGCTTCATCAATATGTGCATTGATGATGTTGTCCCCACAGTGAACTAATGTACATACCCCAACCAGAAGCAATGAATTACAGGCAATATCCACACTGAGCTAAAAGCTAGAGCTGCCGCATTCGAGGAGCGGGACTCTAACCCGGAAGCTTACAAGAAATCCCGCTATGCCCTCCGAAGAACCATCAAACAGGCAAAGTGTCAATGCAGGACTAAGATTGAATCGTACTACACTGGCTATGGCGCTCGTCGGATGTGGCAGGCCTTGCAAACCATTTCAGACTACAAAGTGAAGCACAGCCGAGGAGCTACCCAGTGACAGGAGCCTACCAGATGAGCTAAACTCCTTCTATGCTCGCTTTGAGGCAAATAACACAAACATGCATGAGATCACCAGCTGTTCTGGACGACTGTGTGATCACGCTCTCCGCAGCCAATGTGAGTACGACCTTTAAAAAGGTCAACATTCACAAGGCCGCAGGGCCAGACGTATTACCAGGACGTGTACTGCGAGCATGCCTTGCCCAACTGGAAAGTGTCTTCACTGACATATTCAACCTCTCCCTGTCCAAGTCCGTAATACCAACTTGTTAAAAGCAGACCACTATAGTCCCTGTGCCCAAGAACATTAAGGTAACCTGCCTACATTTCTACTAACCCTTAGTACTCATGTCTGTAGCCAATAAGTGCTTTGAAAGGCTGGTCATGTCTAACATCAACACCATTATGCCAGAAACCTTACACCCACTCCAATTGGCATACTGCCCTAACCGATCCACAGATAATGCGATCTCTATTGCACTTCACACTGCCCTTTCCCACCTGGACAAAAGGAACAACTATGTGAGAAAGCTATTCATTCACTACAGCTCAGTGTTTAACACCATAGTGCCCTCAAAGCTCATCAATAAGCTAAGGACCCTGGGATTAAACACCTCCATCTGCAACTGGATCCGTTCTCAGTCCCCTCCTGTTCTCCCTGTTCATTCATGACTGCACAGCCAGGCACGACTCCAACACCATCATTAAATTTGCCAATGATCACTGACAACAACGAGACAGCCTATAGGGAGGAGGTTGGAGACCTGGCCATGCCGTGCCAGGATAACAACCTCTCCCTCAACGTGATCAAGACAAAGTAGATGATTGTGGACTACAGGAAAAGGAGGACCGAGCACTCCCCCATTCTGATTGACGGGGCTGTAGTGGAGCAGGTTGAGAGCTTCAAGTTCCTTGGTGTCCACATCACCAACAAAGTAACATGGTCCAAGCACACCAAGACAGTCGTGAAGATGGCACGACAAAACCTATTCCCCCTCAGGAGACTGAAAAGATTTGGCATGGGTCCTCATTTCCTCAAAATGTTCTACATCTGCACCACTGCCTGGTATGGCAACTGCTTGGCCTCCGACCGCAGGGCACTACAGAGGGTAGTGCGTACGGCCCAGTACATCACTGGGGCTAAGCTTCCTGCCATCCAGGACCTCTATACCAGCCGGTGTCAGAGGAAGACCCTAAAAATTGTCAAAGACTCCAGTCAGCCTAGTCAGAGACCGTTCTCTCTGCTACAGCACAGCAAGCGGTATCGGAGCACCAAGTCTATGTCCAAGAGCCTTCTAAACAGCTTCTACCCCCAAGCCATAAGACTCCTGAACATCTAATCAAATGGCTGCCCAGACTATTTGCATTGCTACCCTCTGTTATTATCTAGGCAGTCACTTTAATAACTCTACCTACATGTACATATTACCTCAATTACTTCAACTAACCGGTGCCCCTTGCACATTGACGCTGTACCGGTACCCCCTGTATATAGTCTCGCTGTTGTTATTTTACTGCTGCTCTTTAACTACTTGTTACTTTCTTATTCATGTTTTTTAAACTGCATTGTTGGTTAGAGGCTTGTAAGTAAGCATTTCACTGTAAGGTCCTCCTCATCTGTTGTATTTGGCGCATGTGAAGTGAAGGAAAAGAGTGGTTCCATTCCAGGGTGGCTTATATCTATCTACGTAGCTTAGGGTTGGAAACCATGCTGTTACACTACCCAGAAGACACTGTGATGAGAGCGGACATTGTTGTTACATTACCCAGTGTACTAGGAGAAGACACTGAGAAGAGAGAGGACGGACAGTGTTGTTACATTACCCAGTGTACTAGGAGAAGACACTGAGAAGAGAGAGGACGGACAGTGTTGTTACATTACCCAGTGTACTAGGAGAAGACACTGAGAAGAGAGAGGACAGTGTTGTTACATTACCCAGTGTACTAGGAGAAGACACTGAGAAGAGAGAGGACAGTGTTGTTACATTACCCAGTGTACTAGGAGAAGACACTGAGAAGAGAGAGGACAGTGTTGTTACATTACCCAGTGTACTAGGAGAAGACACTGAGAAGAGAGAGGACAGTGTTGTTACATTACCCAGTGTACTAGGAGAAGACACTGAGAAGAGAGAGGACAGTGTTGACAGTGTACTAGGAGAAGACACTGAGAAAGAGAGGACAGTGTTGTTACATTACCCAGTGTACTAGGAGAAAACACTGAGAAAGAGAGGACAGTGTTGTTACATTACCCAGTGTACTAGGAGAAGACACTGAGAAGAGAGAGGACAGTGTTGTTACATTACCCAGTGTACTAGGAGAAAACACTGAGAAGAGAGAGGACAGTGTTGTTACATTACCCAGTGTACTAGGAGAAGACACTGAGAAGAGAGAGGACAGTGTTGTTACATTACCCAGTGTACTAGGAGAAAACACTGAGAAGAGAGAGGACAGTGTTGTTACATTACCCAGTGTACTAGGAGAAGACACTGAGAAGAGAGAGGACAGTGTTGTTACATTACCCAGTGTACTAGGAGAAGACACTGAGAAGAGAGAGGACAGTGTTGTTACATTACCCAGTGTACTAGGAGAAAACACTGAGAAGAGAGAGGACAGTGTTGACCCAGTGTACTAGGAGAAGACACTGAGAAGAGAGAGGACAGTGTTGTTACATTACCCAGTGTACTAGGAGAAGACACTGAGAAGAGAGAGGACAGTGTTGTTACATTACCCAGTGTACTAGGAAGACACTGAGAAGAGAGAGGACAGTGTTGTTACATTACCCAGTGTACTAGGAGAAGACACTGAGAAGAGAGAGGACGGACAGTGTTGTTACATTACCCAGTGTACTAGGAGAAGACACTGAGAAGAGAGAGGACAGTGTTGTTACATTACCCAGTGTACTAGGAGAAGACACTGAGAAGAGAGAGGACAGTGTTGTTACATTACCCAGTGTACTAGGAGAAGACACTGAGAAGAGAGAGGACAGTGTTGCAGAATGGTTCCCATTCAGGGGAAATCGAGCGTTGCCAGAAATTCACAGATCAAAAGGAGGAGGACGTTGGAGATTCTTTCTCTGTCAATAAAAAGCCTTCACATCCGGCTGAGAACTTGACCTCAGATATATTTGATTAATAAAACCAATTACATGGTGTTAGCATAGCTGCTGCTCTGATCTACGTAGCCTGATTGACAGCTACCTGTCTGTGGGTCTAATCTGAAAGCAGGGAAACAGAGAAGGGTCAATAATGAGGAACCTTTGTTATATGAGAAGCAGCTGATATGGAGGGGGTGCACATTCCTATGGAAAAACCTGTTTTAACTTAATGAGTTCACGTCCTACTGAATAGAATAAGAAAATTCCCTGTTCATTTCAGAATAGAGAAATTAGCACAGAAGAATACCCTTTTCACTTTTTTCAAACAAACCGATCTTATGTTTCTTAACATTTGCTGAAATAATGTTGTACAGTATATCTTTTACCAACAGCACAACAATTCTGAGAGTCTAATACCACATAATGCTAATTATAATGCTAATTAATTAATTTTATACTCTGACACAATGTATTGATTGAGAACATTATGAAAGCATTTTAACATTCAGACAGGGCTTATGAGATTCTATTAGAATATTCTACCTCTTTGCACCACCACACTGGGTGCTATAAAGACAGTAGAACCACCACACTGCATGATTTAAAGACAGTAGCACCACCACACTGAATGATATTTAATTTTACCTTTATTTAACCAGGCAAGTCAGTTAAGAACATCTTCTTATTTTCAATGACGGCCTGGTTAACTGCCTGTTCAGGGGCAGAACGACAGATTTGTACCTTGTCAGCTCGGGGGTTTGAACTCGCAACCTTCCGGTTACTAGCCCAACGCTCTAACCACTAGGCTACGCTGCCTCCCCGATATAAAGACAGTAGAACCACCACACTGGGTGCTATAAAGACAGTAGCACCACCACACTGCATGATATAAAGACAGTAGCACCACCACACTGGGTGTTATAAAGACAGTAGCCCCACCACAATGTATGCTATAAAAACCGTAGGACAACCACACCGGGTGCTATAAAGGTAGTAACCCAACCACACCGGGTGCTATAAAGACAGTAGCACCACCACACTGCATGATGTAAAGACAGTAGCACCACCACACTGGGTGCTATAAAGACAGTAGCCCCACCACAATGGGTGCTATAAAAACCGTAGGACAACCACACCGGGTGCTATAAAGGCAGTAACCCAACCACACCGGGTGCTATAAAGGCAGTAACCCCACTACACCAGGTGCTATAAAGACAGTAGCACCACCACACTGCATGATATAAAGACAGTAGCACCACCACACTGGGTGCTATAAAGACAGTAGCCCCACCACAATGGGTGCTATAAAAACCGTAGGACAACCACACTGGGTGCTATAAAGGCAGTAACCCAACCACACCGGGTGCTATAAAGGCAGTAAGCCCACCACACCGGGTGCTATAAAGACAGTAGCACCACCACACTGCATGATATAAAGACAGTAGCACCACCACACTGGGTGCTATAAAGACAGTAGCCCCACCACAATGGATGCTATAAAAACCGTAGGACAACCACACCGGGTGCTATAAAGGCAGTAACCCAACCACACCGGGTGCTATAAAGGCAGTAGCTCCACCACACCGGGTGCTATAAAGGCAGTAGCTCCACCACACCGGGTGCTATAAAGGCAGTAGCTCCACCACACCGGGTGCTATAAAGGCAGTAGCTCCACCACACCGGGTGCTATAAAGGCAGTAGCTCCACCACACCGGGTGCTATAAAGGCAGTAGCACCACCACACCGGGTGCTATAAAGGCAGTGACACCACCACACCGGGTGCTATAAAGACAGTAGCCCCACCACAATGTATGCTATAAAAACCGTAGGACAACCACACCGGGTGCTATAAAGGCAGTAACCCAACCACACCGGGTGCTATAAAGGCCCCACCACACCGGGTGCTATAAAGACAGTAGCACCACCACACTGCATGATATAAAGACAGTAGCACCACCACACTGGGTGCTATAAAGACAGTAGCCCCACCACAATGGGTGCTATAAAAACCGTAGGACAACCACACTGGGTGCTATAAAGGCAGTAACCCAACCACACCGGGTGCTATAAAGGCAGTAACCCCACCACACCAGGTGCTATAAAGACAGTAGCACCACCACACTGCATGATATAAAGACAGTAGCACCACCACACTGGGTGCTATAAAGACAGTAGCCCCACCACAATGGATGCTATAAAAACCGTAGGACAACCACACCGGGTGCTATAAAGGCAGTAACCCAACCACACCGGGTGCTATAAAGGCAGTAGCACCACCACACCGGGTGCTACAAAGGCAGTAGCTCCACCACACCGGGTGCTATAAAGGCAGTAGCTCCACCACACCGGGTGCTATAAAGGCAGTAGCTCCACCACACCGGGTGCTATAAAGGCAGTAGCACCACCACACCGGGTGCTATAAAGGCAGTAGCACCACCACACCGGGTGCTATAAAGGCAGTAGCACCACCACACCGGGTGCTATAAAGGCAGTAGCACCACCACACCGGGTGCTATAAAGGCAGTAGCACCACCACACCGGGTGCTGTAAAGGCAGTAGCACCACCACACCGGGTGCTATAAAGGCAGTAGCACCACCACACCGGGTGCTATAAAGGCAGTAGCTCCACCACACCGGGTGCTATAAAGGCAGTAGCTCCACCACACCGGGTGCTATAAAGGCAGTAGCTCCACCACACCGGGTGCTATAAAGGCAGTAGCACCACCACACCGGGTGCTATAAAGGCAGTAGCACCACCACACCGGGTGCTATAAAGGCAGTAGCACCACCACACCGGGTGCTATAAAGGCAGTAACCCCCCCACACCTGGTGCTATAAAGGCAGTAGCACCACCACACCGGGTGCTGTGCTAGCACCACCACACCGGGTGCTATAAAGGCAGTAACCACCACACGGGTGCTATAAAGGCAGTAGAACCACCACACTGGGTGCTATAAAGACAGTAGCACCACCACACTGCATGATATAAAGACAGTAGCAGCACCACACTGCATGATATAAAGACAGTAGCACCACCACACTGGGTGCTATAAAGACAGTAGCCCCACCACAATGTATGCTATAAAAACCGTAGGACAACCACACCGGGTGCTATAAAGGCAATAACCCCACCACACCGGGTGCTATAAAGACAGTAGCACCACCACACTGCATGATGTAAAGACAGTAGCACCACCACACTGGGTGCTATAAAGACAGTAGCCCCACCACAATGGGTGCTATAAAAACCGTAGGACAACCACACCGGGTGCTATAAAGGCAGTAACCCAACCACACCGGGTGCTATAAAGGCAGTAACCCCACTACACCAGGTGCTATAAAGACAGTAGCACCACCACACTGCATGATATAAAGACAGTAGCACCACCACACTGGGTGCTATAAAGACAGTAGCCCCACCACAATGGTGCTATAAAAAAAGGACAACCACACTGGGTGCTATAAAGGCAGTAACCCAACCACACCGGGTGCTATAAAGGCAGTAACCCCACCACACCGGGTGCTATAAAGACAGTAGCACCACCACACTGCATGATATAAAGACAGTAGCACCACCACACTGGGTGCTATAAAGACAGTAGCCCCACCACAATGGATGCTATAAAACCGTAGGACAACCACACCGGGTGCTATAAAGGCAGAAGCACCACCACACCGGGTGCTATAAAGGCAGTAGCTCCACCACACCGGGTGCTATAAAGGCAGTAGCTCCACCACACTGGGTGCTATAAAGGCAGTAGCACCACCACACCGGGTGCTATAAAGGCAGTAGCTCCACCACACCGGGTGCTATAAAGGCAGTAGCTCCACCACACCGGGTGCTATAAAGGCAGTAGCTCCACCACACCGGGTGCTATAAAGGCAGTAGCACCACCACACCGGGTGCTATAAAGGCAGTGACACCACCACACCGGGTGCTATAAAGACAGTAGCCCCACCACAATGTATGCTATAAAAACCGTAGGACAACCACACCGGGTGCTATAAAGGCAGTAACCCAACCACACCGGGTGCTATAAAGGCAATAACCCCACCACACCGGGTGCTATAAAGACAGTAGCACCACCACACTGCATGATATAAAGACAGTAGCACCACCACACTGGGTGCTATAAAGACAGTAGCCCCACCACAATGGGTGCTATAAAAACCGTAGGACAACCACACTGGGTGCTATAAAGGCAGTAACCCAACCACACCGGGTGCTATAAAGGCAGTAACCCCACCACACCAGGTGCTATAAAGGCAGTAGCACCACCACACCGGGTGCTATAAAGGCAGAAGCACCACCACACCGGGTGCTATAAAGGCAGTAGCTCCACCACACCGGGTGCTATAAAGGCAGTAGCTCCACCACACCGGGTGCTATAAAGGCAGTAGCTCCACCACACCGGGTGCTATAAAGGCAGTAGCTCCACCACACCGGGTGCTATAAAGGCAGTAGCACCACCACACCGGGTGCTATAAAGGCAGTAGCACCACCACACCGGGTGCTAGTAGCACCAAAGGCAGTAGCACCACCACACCGGGTGCTATAAAGGCAGTAACCCCACCACACCTCGCAGGTAGACTAGTTTACTTGATGAGATTATTCATATTTATCAAACGGCAGTCAATCATCAATCATAATGTCACCAGAATAAGACCCTCAATATTATTGGAAACGAGCATCAAACCTTGCACTTTCACCACCCTGTGAAGTTCATCATAACTTAATTCATCTGTAGCCAAATAAACTGCATGCTTTCCCAAGTCCTAGTAGGAGGACCGCACTATTGTCATCATGTGACTTCAAGTTTAATTCGATATGATGGTTATTATATACATTTTTGTGCAGAAAGGCGCTTCTACTGGCATTTCTCACATAATTAATTTTACCAACACAAAAAAGATCCCACCATGTCAAATGAACAAATTATCTGTAAGCATTTATACTTGTAACCGAAACTTCACTGCTGTCATTATTTTTTTTTTATATGCCTTTACTCGCATTAAAACTGTGGATGGAAACGTATTTCGTGTTAGAACAGCTTTCCCCCCAGGTTGCAATGGCAGAGGCATCTGTCGACGTGAACTTGAGCAAGTTCACCTAACCCTAATTTGCTCCATGGGCGCCATACTACTACGGCTGACACTAAAGAAAACAATACATTTCACTGCACCTATCCAGTGTGTGACAATAAAACCAGGGGGTGACAGTATGCCGGTGTGGTCCGGTACGGTGTCCCAGAAATATAAATAGTGGGTGAACGCCGTACCATAAAACATGAGCCTATCACAATAATCTATAACACTTTTTATCATTACCGCATGTCAGAGGCATGAAACATGAGTGAATGGACTTGAAAACTGGTGGTATAGCCTACATGGTCGACACCGAGACGCGTGCGGACAGTAGTGGACACATACATTATATACTGTATATACACTGAGTAGACCAAACATTAGGACCACCTTCTTAATATGGAGTTGCACCCCGTTTTGCCCTCAGAACAGCCTCAATTTGTCAGGGCATGGACTCTCAAACCAGTGCGCCCGGCACCTACTACCTGTTCAAAGACACTTAAACACGTTGTCTCAATTGTGTATCTATTAAAACAATTAAAAAAGTGAATTTGAGACCTAACGACAATCACAAAAAACCTTGAGGAAAATTCACTACAGGCTAAAGGATTTATGTCATAATTTTAAACATTTTTATGTTACATCTAAAAGAGTGAACATGAACATACTGCCATGAACATTTTTACCAACTCCTGGGCATTATCAGCATTGTTGTGCATGGATTGTGTGGGTATCTACAGAATGTTAAGCCAGTTGATTTGTAACAAAAGCCGTACTGTATGTATATTTATGTAATTGTCTGCTATAGTACTCTGGTTTCCATTAGGACCTCATACAATTGCAACATTTCAATTAAACCAATACAACTGTATCCCTGGACTGCAGAGATGATTTTTAATAGAAGATTAAGGCCAGCATTGTACAACTATCAAAATAGCATAATAATTCACAACATCAAATTCCGTGTGTGTTCATGTCAGACGATTAGGAGTGGATCTGCAGAAGCAGTGCTATACACACAGTAGACTATAAAACAAAGCCAGTCTAACATCCTCAAGCTAGCCTGTCACCTCACTTAGCGCAGCCAACTTCTCTGTCGAGCTAGAAATGCTAGCAATTTGTGAGATCAGGCGAGATTCCGAGCACTGAACTGAACGACACCATCATTTCCACCCAATGACAAATCTGGTATTCATTTAACTTGTGCTTTTTTTTGTCACACTTATTCCAAGCCTGTCATAGCATTTCATAAGTCATTTGTGGTGTTCGAACAAGCATGTACAATCCTATTTAGGTTTAATAAATCAGCTGGTGACCTTTCCTATGGAATGTATTAATTCACACGGCCCATTCAGCGCAAGCTCTTTATACTACTCTTTTGCATATTATGCTTAAATCCTCAGCACATTTGCCTCCAAAGTGGCGCAGCTGTCTAAGGCACTCCATTGCACAATTGGCCCAGCGTCGTCCGGGTTAGGGGTGGGTTGGACAGTGTTCCCCCCGACACATTGGTGCGGCTGGCTTCCGGGTTAAGCGAGCAGTGTGTCAAGAAGCAGTGCGGCTTGGCAGGGCCGTGTTTCTGGGGATGCATGGCTCTCGACCTTTGCCTCTCCCGAATGTGTAGGGGAGTTGCAGTGATGTAACTACCAACTAGATAACACGAAATTGGGGAGAAAATGTACCAAAAAAATGTCAACAATCAACTACTGACAGACAATGCTTTTCTGTTATTTTTCTTTTTACTGAAACGTCACCCTAGATCGTTGGAGAGCTGTCGTGACACCTATGCTTATTAGTCCTCATAATTGTTTCTTTGCACTTTCAAGTACTTTTACTGAATTGTTCTTAGCAACTGATGTTCAATACAGAAATAAATTAAATTGGAAAAACCTTGAAATAAATCTAAATCTTAAATTCTAATTTAAATATGAATGTTCCCTTTCTTCTGAAGGTTCATTGCCAAAACGGGGGTGATAGTGATTACCATGCTGAGGGTGTCCCTCAAGCATCACTAAAAAAAGAGAGGCTGGTGGAATTTCTCCCTCCACACTAATGATGGTGCCCAGCAATCCCAGGGCAATAAAAAGAGGGCATTATTTTAAAAAATGTGATGCAATGAGGACAAAGGAAGGAGGACACAGCCCCAGTAGTTTATGGTGGGTAATTACCAAGCGAATAATGTTCAATAGTAGCCTCCACACGCCCCAGGAGTACTACAGGCTGATGAAACATTTAATAGCAGGAGTTAATGTCTTTATAGATGAATTCAACCGTATGTTCACATCTTAAATAAACCAGTGGGATGTTGACAGATTCTTGGATCCAATGTCCTTTGGTGAAGAACAATGCAAGAGCAACGTCTGTAGAGACAGAGGCACGTCTCAATGAGAAGTGTTTGGGAGATGTCCTAAGGAAGATGCTAGTGCCTTCTACCCCATATCTAAACCTGTGTTAGGAGGTTGTTGCAGGGGGGTGGCAACGTTGAAAGAACTAACCGGTCTGCTTACGCCTCTATGAACAGACATTCATCCCTACTAGAGGTCAACCGATTAAATCGGAATGGCCGATTAATTAGGGCCGATTTCAAGTTTTCATAACAATCGGAAATCGATATTTTTGGACACCGATTCGGCTGATTTAAAAATACAATTTTAAAAATTACACCATTAAATAATATTTTATTAACTAGGCAAGTCAGTTAAGAACACATTCTTATTTTCAATGACGGCCTAGAAACGGTGGGTTCACTGCCTTGTTCAAGGGCAGAACAACATATTTTTACCTTGTCAGCTCAGGGATTCAATCTTGCAACCTTACAGTTAACTAGTCCAACGCTCTAACCAGCTGCCCCATGAGGAGCCGGCCTGTTACACGAATGCAGTAAGCCAAGGTAAGTTGCTAGCTAGCATTAAGCTTATCTTATAAAAAACAATCAATCATAATCACTAGTTAACTACACATGGTTGATGATATTACTAGTTTATCTAGCGTGTCCTGCGTTGCATATAATCGATGCGGTGCGTATTCGAAAAAAGGACTGTCGTTGCTCCAATGTGTACCTAACCATAAACATCAATGCCTTACTTAAAATCAATACACAGAAGTATATATTTTTAAACCTGCATATTTAGCTAAAAGAAATCCAGGTTAGCAGGGAATATTAACCAGGTGAAATTGTGTCACTTCTCTTGCGTCCATTGCACACAGAGTCAGTGTATATGCAACTGTTTGGGCCGCCTAATTTACCAGAATTTTACGTAATTATGACATAACATTGAAGGTTGTAAAATGTAACAGGAATATCTACACTTATGGATGCCACCCGGAACGGTTCCATATTTTACTGAAAGAATAAACGTCTTGTTTTCGAGACAATAGTTTCCGGATTCGGCCATATTAATGACCTAAGGCTCGTATTTCTGTGTGTTATCATGTTATAACTAAGTCTATGATTTGATAGAGCAGTCTGACTGAGCGATGGTAGGCACCAGCAGGCTCGTAAGCATTCATTCAAACAGCACTTACATGGGTTCTGCCAGCAGCTCTTCGCAATGCTTCAAGCATTGCGCTGTTTGTGACTTCAAGCCTATCAACTCCCGAGATTAGGCGGGGTGTGCGTTAGCGTTTCAAACGTCACTCGCTCTGAGACTTGGAGTGGTTGTTCCCCTTGCTCTGCATGGGTAACGCTGCTTCGAGGGTGGCTGTTGTCGATGTGTTCCTGGTTCGAGCTCAGGTAGGAGCGAGGAGAGGGACAGAAGCTATACTGTTACACTGGCAATACTAAAGTGCCTATAAGAACATCCAATAGTCAAAGGTATATGAAATACAAATGGTATAGAGAGAAATAGTCCTATAATTCCTATAATAACTACAACCTAAAACTTCTTACCTGGGAATATTGAAGACTCATGTTAAAAGGAGCCACCAGCTTTCATATGTTCTCATGTTCTGGGCGAGGAACTTAAATGTTATCTTTCTTACATGGCACATATTGCACTTTTACTTTCTTCTCCAACACTTTGTTTTTGCATTATTTAAACCAAATTTAACATGTTTCATTATTTATTTGAGGCTAAATTGATGTATTGATGTATTATATTAATGTTAAAATAAGTGTTAATTCAGTATTGTTGTAATTGTCATTATTACAAATAAAAAGAAAAAAATTGTAAAAAAAAAAAAATCGGCATCGGCTTTTTTTGGTCCTCCAATAATCGGTATCGGTGGTGAAGAATCATAAATCGGTCGACCTCTAATCCCTACACCCACACCACCCTACGTATAAACTGGTTGTCAGGACCCAACCTGGAAACTCTCCCACACACAAAAAAAATGAGGGTTCCTCAAGAGTTCTTTAGGAAGAGTGATGGTTCTATGTGGAACCATAATGACTCAAAGAACCCTTTGAGCTCTTGATGGTTCTTTGCATTTAAAAAAGGGTTCTTTCCTCCTTTATTGAACATGTAAATATAGGGGAAGCATCTCAGTATTTTGGGGTGTGGTTTGTGCACAGATCTTTTTGTGCAACTGTGAGTGAGAGTGTCCTTCCAGTTTATCTAACATGTTGTGTTTAGCTATTGCATGTTATATATGACTATAGCCAGTGATGGTGTCTTGTGAAAGACTTCTATATGGCCTTGTGTCAATTAAAAACAGTTGACTAAATCAGTAAGTGGTTATCAATTCTCTCCTCTGTTCCAGTTACTGTAGCTCACTAGATTCAACTTGTTCAATGGAACAATAATAACACCTAGGCAAGTTTAATAATATAATATGGCTGACCAGAATTAAATACACTGGTTCTACAAAAGGATCTCCATAAAGGTTCTTCAATAACCATAAAGAAGGGTTGCATATAGCCCCAAAAATGGTTGTAACCATTGCAGAACCATTTTTTGGTGCTATATAAAACCTTTTTTAATTGTTCTTTATAGAACCTTAGCAAAGGGTTCTTTATAGCACAATAAAGGTTCCATTTAGAACCTTATGAGCATGGTTCTTTATAAAAACCTTCAAAAAAGGGTTATGCTATGGTTGAAAGCCAAAGAACCCCTATCTGGTACCATTTAAAACCATTATTTTTTAGTGTGCAGATGGCTAGTTCAGACCCCAAACTAGCACTAACAGTCAAATGCAGCCAGTCGCTAGCCACAAATGTAGTATCTCTAGCTAGCCCCAAGTTCACACAGAATTATTTAAAACACACCGTGGAGCCTCAGGCAGTTGTTAAAGGTGAGTGTCTTAAATCCGTGATCAGGTACAGGTATTCAACACAGCCAATTCCTTCTGAAGGTTTTTGAATGCTACTGTCCTCAAATTAAGTAGAATTCACGACCTAACCTGAAAAGGCAGTCAAACGAGTGCATTTCGCCCTATAAATATACACTAATACTCTACTATCATGTGTGGAGTTTTAGGAAAAGGCATGCTCTCATTAGAGAGATTTTAAAAAAGCATACAGCATCCACAGATTCCCTATTCAAATGGATAGCGTGAATTTTTCGGCCAGACTTTTTAATTGCATGTCATCCATTAACTTCAAAGTGGCGTTGACAAGACTTTGCTGGATCCGTAAACCCCACTCACATCCCCACGCTCTGTACTCATTAGAGGCTCTCCCTCCTCATCCTGCTCTTTCTCATGTAGCCTAGTAGTGCCCATCGTATCTCTTCCTGGATGTTTCTTGCTTTGAGAAGTAAAACGACTGCTGGTAACAATCAACCCAAATGATTTATGATGCACTCTCCACCTCTGATCCTGTCTCAACCATGAGAATATGTATCTGTGTGGTATAATGGTTGTTACTGTCATTTTTGCTACCACACTGCCAATATATTGTCTTTTTGAGTGACCTTTTTTTTTTTACTAATCCTGTGTCTATTTCCCAGCTTGACTCTACAACCAAAGCCATGAAACAATATGTTCAAGTGTACAGTACGCCCACAGAGAAGTCTCAATACCATATGGATTTTATAAAGCCAATTGATTTGTTTTAAATGACTGAAGGACCTGTAGGAGTTCTCCTAATGTTCTAAAAGACAAAAGACTAGCCTTTTTGGACTGCCTCTGACAGTTGGATGTTTGGACTGCCTCTGACAGTTGGATGTTTGGACTGCCTCTGACAGTTGGATGTTTGGACTGCCTCTGACAGTTGGATGTTTGGACTGCCTCTGACAGTTGGATGTTTGGACTGCCTCTGACAGTTGGATGTTTGGACTGCCTCTGACAGTTGGATGTTTGGACTGCCTCTGACAGTTGGATGTTTGGACTGCCTCTGACAGTTGGATGTTTGGACTGCCTCTGACAGTTGGATTCCAAAGTAAGAGATAAATACACCCTTTTCCAGGACACGACACACTCACGTCGCGCACAAATGCCCGCAACTCTTGGCTGCGATAAGAAAGCCATTGCCATCTGCGCCCATTCAACATAAATCTAGTCTATGTTTTTATTACTTCTAAACAAAATGGCTTTTGGGGGATCTCATACACTCACAATGATGTTTCGATTCTTGCTTGAACAGTCGCTAAGATTATATTTGGTTGTGATCTTTGCAAAATAACTATTTGGGATGCAGCGGTTGTTAGCTAGAATGCTAGCGCTCATTGATATAGGCTGTCGCAAAAGCTAGCCAAAGAGCCATTTTACTGGTTGAAGTTGAAGTGTATTCAAGTATAATGCAGTTGATTTGATTTGATGACAAACATTATATTAAGCAAGACAATCATAATGAGCCTTAAAATCCAATTATAATCCAAAAGTAGTGTGAAATGCATTCATAAGCAGCATGTAAATATAGGCTTTTTTTTTTGCTGGTGTTCTATATTAACTCCTTGTTCTGCCACCAACTTGCGTGCATCACCATCGTGCGACAATGTTTTGTAAACACAGAAAGAGGTCTATACTCTAGCTCAGTGTTGCTCCATTTTTTTGTAAGGGGCCACTTTGGGTGAGACAATCATTCAGAGAGCTGCACAGATCTTTCATTTGTTATACTTTTCCCTTCCAATATTATCAAATTCAGAGCAAATTCAGAGCATTAGAGTACATGCAATTGATTTGATGTACAGCACATCACAAATATATACATACACACATCAAATAAGCTACATCACATGTACACTACCGGTCAAAGGTTTTAGAACATCTACTCATTCAAGTTTGTTTCTTTATTTGTACCATTTTCTACATCGTAGAATAATAGTGAAGACATCAAAACTATGAAATAACACATGGAATAATGTAGTAGCCAAAAAAGTTATGAACATTTTTGAGATTCTTCAAATAGCCACCCCTTGGCTTGATGACAGATTTGCACACTCTTGGTATTCTCTCAACCAGCTTCATGAGGTAGTCACCTGGAATGCATTTCAATTAACAGGTGTGCATTCTAAAAAAGTTAAGAAGGAAATCAATTCCACAAATTAATGCATTTGAGACAATCAGTTGTGTTGTGACAAGGTAGGGGGTATACAGAAGATAGCCCTATTTGGTAAAAGACCAAGTCCATATTATGGCAAGAACCGCTCAAATAGGCAAAAAGAAACAACAGTCCATCATTACTTTAACTTGTTGGGGCCGTGGTTCCGAGGTGGGAACATAAATCAGCGGAAATTTCAAGTGCGCCACGTATAGTTTTTGATAAAACTCAAACTTTCATTAAAATGCACATACAATGTACTGAATTAAAGCTACACTCGTTGTGAATCTATCCACCAAGTCAGATTTGTAAAATGCTTTTCGGCGAAAGCATGAGAAGCTATTATCTGATAGCATGTATCCCCCAAAATACTTCGTCACCTAACGACAGATTTTGCGATAGCCGGGGGCTACTCAAAACGCAGAAATAAAATATAAAACATTCATTACCTTTGACAAGCTTCTTTCTTTCTCCTAGATGTCCCATAAACATCATGTTGGGTCTTTTTTTCGATTAAATTGGTCCATATATAGCCTAGATATCGATCTATGAACACTGTGTGAACGGAAAAAAAATAGCGTTTAACGTAACGTCATTTTTTTAAATTAAAAAAGTCGACGATAAACTTTCACAAAACACTTCGAAATACTCTTGTAATGCAACTTAGGTATTAGTACACGTTAATAAGCGATAAAATTGATCACGAGGCGATGTCAATTCTATAGGTGTCCGTCTGGAAATGCTGTCCTGATAAATCTCAACCAAAATATCCGGTCGGATACAAGAAGAAATGGCTTGTCTCTTCTTTGTTTGACCAAGAAACAAATCATAGGCAAATGACAAGACTGTTGACATCGTGTGGAAGCTGTAGGTATTGCAACCTCGACCTCATTTAATCCGGTTCACCTTTAACAATCCTTGGAAGTGGCGCATGGATATTTTTTTCCATTTTCAGTGATCAGATTTTCCTGCACTTTTCGATGAAACGCACGTTCTGTTATAGTCACAGCCGTGATTTAACCAGTTTTAGAAACGTCTGAGTGTTTTCTATCCACACATACTAATCATATGCATATACTATATTCCTGGCATGAATAGCAGGGCGCTGAAATGTTGCGCGATTTTTAACAAAAAGCTGCGAATTTTCGCAGCTTCCCTAGACATGAAGGTCAGTCAATCCCGAAAATGTCAAGAACAGTGAACGTTTCTTCAAGTGCAGTTGCAAAAACCATCAAGCGCTATGATTAAACTGGCTCTCATGAGGACTGCCACAGGAATGGAAGACCCAGAGTTACCTCTGCTGAAGAGGATAAGTTCATTAGGGTAACCAGCCAGAAATTGCAGCCCAAATAAATGCTTCACTGAGACATCAACATCAACTGTTCAAAGGAGACTATGTGAATCAGGCCTTTACGGTTGTATGGTTGCAAAGAAACCACTACTAAAGGACACCAATAAGAAGAAGAGACTTGCTTGGGCCAAGAAACACGAGCAATGGACATTAGACCGGTGTAAATTTGTCCTTTGGTCTGGAGTCCAACTTTGAGATTTTTGGTTCCAACCTCAGTCTTTGTGAGACGCGGTGTGGGTGAACAGATGATCTCTGCATGTGTATTTCCCACCATAAAGCACGGAGGAGGAGGTGTTATGGTGTGGAGGTGCTTTGCTGGTGACACCGTCTGTGATTTATTTAACAAGCATGGCTACCACAGCGATACACTGTCCCATCTGGTTTGGGCTTAGTGGGACTCTCTTTTGTTTTTCAACAGGACAATGACTCAACACACCTCCAGGCTGTGTAAGGGCTATTTTACCAAGAGGGAGAGTGATGGAGTGCTGCATCAGATGACCTGGCCTCCACAATCCCCCAACCTCAACCAAATTGAGATGGTTTGGGATGAGTCGGACCGCAGAGTGAAGGAAAAGCAACCAACAAGTGCGCAGCATATGTGGGAACTCCTTCAAGACCGTTGGAAAAGCATTCCAGGTGAACCTGGTTGAGAGAATGTCAAGAGTGTCCAAAGCTGTCATCAAGGCAAAGGGTGGCTATTTGAAAAATATGTTGATTTGTTTAACACTTTTTTGGTTACTACATGATTCTATGTGTTATTTCATAGTTTTGATGTCTTCACTATTATTTGACAACGTAGAAAATAGTAAAGATAAAGTAAAACCCTTGAATGAGTAGGTGTTCTAAATATTTTGACCAGTTGGATGAGCGAAAAATGTCCCTTCTGCTCCTTGACTGAATTCATTTGAAATGTATTGTCTGTTGTTGCTATGCTTGTGAGGCAATCCAGGTGTGCATTTTTTGTCAGTTTCTCTGTTTTTGATTCACAATATTCATTGTTGAAAATGTTGCTTCACATGAATAAGTCCTGACAAAGAAAATGGATGTCAACTTTTACACACACTGCTTCAGAAGTGGATACTCTGTGTCTGACAAGGCTACAGAAATGGGTAACACCTGCTCCTTGTTCACCTTGCAATGTGTCATTTGCCTGCAGCTCCACTATCTCACTCTCTATTTCAGCACAGTCAGGACAGAGGCTTGTGATGACTGGGGTCAGAGAAAGGGAATCTTAATGAAGTTGAAAAACTCCTTGTACTTGGTGATATCCTTGAATCTTGACTCAGACTCCAACTCTTCCAACACACACACAAATGCATCAAAGTTAACATGTTGCAGTATGTCTGGGTTGGATGTGGCTCTGAGTTTGGGGAAATGAACAAACTGTCTGTTAGGTATGAACAGTGTAGTGATTTTATTTTGAAATGCTGTGACCACATGCAGCATTTTGCTCAGCTTTTCCTTGGAGCTGGAGATTCACCGTGTTCAGGTGGCAGGTGATGTCTGTTAAAACAGCCTTAATATCCACTGTGGATCATCCAGCTCTGGCTCCTCTCTCCCCTTGCTTGCAACAAATTCCTGGATTTGAGGGAGGAGAGAGAAATCTTTCTAAAACTCTGCCACAAGACAGCCATCTCACCTCATTGTGAAATAGCAAGTTGCCGTATTCTGTCTGGTATTCCTCCAGCAAGTCGCAGAACTGCCGGTGATTCAGTGCCCTCACAATAATAATGTTCACCATGCGCACGACTTGCTGCATCACATCCTGCAAGTCACAGTCTGAGTTTAGCCATAATTGTTTCCTGATGAATGATACAATGAAAGGTAACACATTCGGGAATATCGTCTCTCTTTCTCATCAGGCCTGAGTCCCTTCTCCTTGCCTTGCGTGTTTGGGCTGCCGTCAGTGCACACAGACGCCAGATTGACCAGTCAATATTATGAAATCTGCAAAAAAATTTAACAAGGACTTTCAGAATATCCTCTCCCTGAAGGGGCAGTAAACGTAAAAGTTCCTCTCTGAACGACTCGTTTTGAGGGAAGCGGACCCAAACACATAATTGAGTAATGTCACTTACATTAGTGCTTTCGTCAAGCACAATAATGAAACACGGCACCAACAGTAATCAGTTGCTTACCGACGTCCTTGCCGATTTCTTCTATGCGTCTAGTTAGGGTCGAGTCTGAGAGCCGCAGTCCCTAGATTTGCTTTAAAATAGCTTCCTTGTTTGGGAAATCAGCATACAATATTTTGGCTGAGGCCAAAAAAAACATTCTTTGACAATCTCCGCGTCTGTGAAGGCCTTCTTGTTTCTCGCGAGTATCCAAGCAATCTCATGTTGCCTCTGTCGTCTTCTCTGCAACAGTGCCAGATCTGTCCATCATTTGTTGTTGTCCTTTGAGCTGTCCCTTGGGTTGTGTTATTCTGATGTTTCTGAGGTTGCTTTGTGGCGGATATGTTGTGTCAAAGTGGGCAATGTGTGACTTGAAATGTCGCTCTAAATTTTCTTGTTGAAAACAATTGACTGTCTAATGGCAAATAAGACAAAGTGAGCTAGTCCCATCATGCAGTATAAAATAAATACTTGTCTCTCCATTTCTCTTGGAACTTTGTGTTCTTCTTGAATTGACCGTATCCTTCTCTTAGCCACCGGAGCCATGTTAGCCACGTTAGCTACATTAGCTAACTGCATTTTCCCTCAGCCATATTCCTGATTCTCCGGTGGTTGTTCCTTCATAGCTGTCATGTTGTTCTCCAGCTCTTCCCCCTCATTTTCATTGTCCATAGATTTATGTTTATTTTTTACAACGAAATCAATCCATGTCGACCAAACTGCAAAATTAGCTAGTAGCAAACTGATATGTGTCAGTTGCTGTAGCTGAGCAGTTGTGTTCTATTTCGGCAAACGTTCTATTTCGGCCTTTCTGTTCAAAAGCTGCGCTATACTGCCATCTATCTGCCATCCAGGGAACAATAAATCAAATCAAATTTATTTGTCACACATGGTTAGCAGATGTTAATGCGAGTGTAGAGAAATGCTTGTGCTTCTAGTTCCGACAATGCAGTAATAACCAACGAGTAATCTAACCCTAACAATTCAAAAACTACTACTTTATACACACAAGTGTAAAGGGATAAAGAATATGTACATAAAGATATATGAATGAGTGATGGTACAGAACGGCATAGGCAAGATGCAGTAGATGGTATCGAGTACAGTATATACAAATGAGATGAGTATTGTAGGGTATGTAAACATTATATTAAGTGGCATAGTTTAAAGTGGCTAGTGATGCATGTATTACATCAAGATGCAGTAGATGATATAGAGTACAGTATATACATATAAGATGAGCAATGTAGGGTATGTAAACATTATATTAAGTAGTATTGTTTAAAGTGGCTAGTGATATATTTCACATCATGATGAAATCAATTCCCATTATTAATGTGGCTGGAGTTGAGTCAGTGTGTTGGCAGCAGCCACTCAATGTTAGCGGTGGCTGTTTAACAGTCTGATGTGTTGAGGATCAGCGGGGTGGAGATGTTGTTACCTACCCTTACCACCCGGGGGCGGCCCGTCAGGAAGTCCAGTACCCAGGTGTACAGGGCGGGGTCGAGACCCAGGGTCTCGAGCTTGATGACGAGTTTGGAGGGTACTATGGTGTTAAATGCTGAGCTGCAGTCAATGAACAGCATTCTCACATAGGTATTCCTCTTGTCCAGATGGGTTTGGGCAGTGTGCAGTGTGGTTGCGATTGCATCGTCTGTGGACCTATTTGGGCGGTAGGCAAATTGGGTGTCAGGTAGGGTGGAGGTGGAGGTGATATGGTCCTCGACTAGTCTCTCAAAGCACTTCATGATGACGGAAGTGAGTGCTACGGGGCGGTAGTTGTTTAGCTAAGTTACCTTAGCTTTCTTGTGAACAGGAACAATGGTGGCCCTCTTGAAGCATGTGGGAACAGCAGACTGGGATACGGATTGATTGAATATGTCCGTAAACACACCAGCCAGCTGCTCTGTGCATGCTCTGAGGGCGCGGCTGGGGATGCCGTCTGGGCCTGCAGCCTTGCGAGGGTTAACACGTTTAAATGTTTTACTCACGTCGGCTGCAGTGAAGGAAAGTCGGGATGCCCAATGAGTACCACTCCTCTAGCTATATGTTTTTACCACACATTATCTTACTCTTATTTGGCTGAAGAACGGATATGACGAGTCTGAATATATATATCTGTGAAGTGATTTCCTACTTATTAATAATTAATCATCATGAATGAAATCATTTATTGGTAATCACCGCAAGCCACAAATGTCATCAATCATCCATGTAATCCTAGAATTCGTCAAATGGTGCTAAAATGGTCTGACTGACACCTTTAATGTTACATCCGGGTGAGCTCTGATCAGTTTTAATAAGAGTGCTGGTAGCTGTTGTGGTACTGAAAGTAACATTAGCAATGGTAGTAGTAATACTGGTAGTACTAGTCATTGTCGTCGTCATCATCGTCAGGGCCGGATTGGACAGATTGGCCAATTCTGGGGGAAAACGTGTAATTGGGTGGGCTTTGACACACACAAAAATATGTTTTGTAGATAAAACGCCGAAAAGGGTGACATGGCTGGCGGCCCATGATTCATTTCTGTTGTTGTTTTTTGCGCAATTTCTCTGTTATACTTATCTATAATGAGCCTTAGGCTGATCAGCGGCAACGGTTGGCCAAGAGGGGATGGCACGGTTGCCTGATAGGATGAGCTGAGGTCATGCACAGAAACATTCAAAGTCAAATGCAGCATCAGCAAAAAGATCTGCTCCAATTCTCTCAGCCAGACAGACAACATCATGGATCGTAAAAAATAGAAAGGGTACCTATGAATGTAGAAAGATCGCTTTCTACTTGGTCACCTCTCATAAAAACATCCTGTTTTTGGGGGCGGCTAAAACCAGGATTTGGTCAATCAGTAAGGTGCATTATCCTCATGATTCCTGTATGGAAGGTGTCTGACCTGGCCCCTGCAGCCTCACTGCTGTGATGAGTGAGCCACTCTCCTCTCCCCCACCCCATGTGCTCAAGAGAAAAATGCATTCTGATTGTATAACATTTCAACTATTCAGCTCAATAGCAACTCTTTTTACAATAGCGCGTGAAATGCGCACCGGCCATTGCGAGGGCATAGGCCTACTGGTCTCGTGGGTAGTAGCTCACAACTTCAAAGTGCTTTAGGACATTACATTTACTATTGGATGAATAGATGGCTACCGGCATTGGGCAATCTAGTTCAAATCAAATGTATTTATATAGCCCTTCTTACATCAGCTGATATCTGCTGATAAGCTGATAAGTGCTGTACAGAAACCCAGCCTAAAACCCCAAACAGCAAGCAATGCAGGTGTAGAAGCACATTGGCTAGGAAAACCTCCCTAGAAAGGCCAAAACCTAGGAAGAAACCTAAAGAGGAACCAGGCTATGAGGGGTGGCCAGTCCTCTTCTGGCTGTGCCGGGTGGAGATTAACTGTTATAATGTGTTTTGAGTTTCCACTTCCTCAGGTGTTAAACCCCAAATTAATTAGCCTATGATATTAGTTTGGCTATCTTATATGTGCACTATGTAATTAATCTCTATAAAAATCTCTATAGTATCTCTAAAGTAAAATATACCTATAGTCTAAATATATTGAATCATGCATTCCTGCTTGGATGTGTTAAATGAAACAAAGTATTTCCTGAATACTTCAGTAGTCTATTTATTATACTTCTTAATAAAGTACTATGAATGACTTTATAAGATAATTACTTATGATGTGGGTCTGACCCAAATCGTGGACTGGTGCCACCACCTGTGGCAAAAAAATGTTTTAAAAAAAGTTAGCAGCACCAGTGATACCAGGGGAACATGTTAGTCTGGAGCCCTGTAATGTAAAGAACACTTAGGGGAGGTGCTGATTCAGAAGAACATATAAAACAGGAACTCATTTGCAATATAGCCTAAGTCGGTAGCTTGGCTTTTATAATGTATAAGGATTTTTTATTTCACTTTTATTTAACCAGGTAGGCCAGTTGACAACAAGTTAGTAGTAGTATTTTAAGCACACAGACAGACAGCAAGAGACAAAGAATAAGAAGCGACAGCAGAGAAGATGCTGAGACTGGTAGACAGCACAATAGGGAGGCAGATGGTGAGTTGGCGGCACACGCAGTAATGTGTGTTGGTGTGGATAAAATATCAGGGCTGAATTCTTGTCTCATACGCCCATGGTAGTAGTGGTAGAAGTACTTAGAGTCAGTAAGCGAGGGAGGCCTTTGACTTAAATGTTTTCAACACTCGGTGTTAATGGAAAACAATTCCAGAAAGAGCAGTATTTCCATTGATACATCCTTGAGATGTTTCTACAACTTCATTGGAGTTCACCTGTGGTAAATTCAATTGGTTGGATATGATTTGGAAAGGCACACGCCTGTCTATATGAAGGTCCAACAGTTGACAGTGCATGTCAGAGCAAAAACCAAGCCATAAGGTCGAAGGAGTTGTCCATAGAGCTCTGAGACAGGATTGTGTAGAGGCACAGATCTGCGGAAGGGTAACAAAACATTTATGCAGCATTGAAGGTCCCCAAGAACACAGTGGCCTCCATCATTCTTAAATGGAAGAAGTTTGGAACCACCAAGACTCTTCCTAGAGCTGGCTGCCCGGCCAAACTGAGCAATCGGGAGAGTAGGGCCTTGGTCAGGGAGGTGACCAAGAACCTGATGATCACTCTGACAGAGCTAGAATCCTCTGTGGAGATGGGATAACATTCCAGAAGTACAGTGGCCAGACAAAAGCCACTCCTCAGTAAAAGGCACATGACAGCCCGCTTGGAGTTTGCCAAGAGGCACCTAAAGAAATAAGAATCTCTGGTCTGATGAAACCGAGATTGAACTCTTTGGCGTGAATAACAAGTGTCACACGTCTGGAGGAAAAATGGCACCATCCCTACGGTGAAACATGGTGGTGGCAGCATCATGTTGTGGGGATGTTTTTCTGCGGTAAGGACTGGCGAGAATAGTCAGGATCGAGGGGAAAGATGAATGGAGGAAAGTACAGAGAGAGATCCTTGATGAAAACCTGCTCCAGAGCGCTCAGAGCCTCAGACTAGGGCGAAGGTTCACCTTCCAACAAGACAACGACCCTAAGCACACAGCCAAGACAACGCAGGTGTGGCTTCAGGAAAAAGTCTCTGAATGTCCTTGAGTGACCCAGCCAGAGCCAGGCCTTGAACATCTCTGGAGAGACCTGACAATACCTGTGCAGCGACACTCCCCATCCAACCTGACAGCTTGAGAGGATCTGCAGAGAAGAATGGGAAAAACTCCCCAAATACAGGTGTGCCAAGCTTGTAGTCATACCCAAGAAGACTGGAGGCTGTAATCACTGCTAAAGGTACTTAAACAAAGTACTGAGTAAAGGGGTTGAATATGTGATATTTCAGTTTATTTTGAATAAATTTGCTAACATTTCTAAACTAGTTTCTGCTTTGTCATTATGGGGTAATGTGTGTAGATTAATGGGGGGGGGGGAACTATTTAATCAATTTTAGAATAAGGCTGTAACGTAACAAAATGAGGAAAAGGGGGTCTGAATACTTCCCGAATGCAGTGTATTACACTAAGAATAGTCCAGCACCACCAACCACGACACACTTCTTCATTTCACAATGTATAAATCAAAGCACTCTGAGATGGAGTGCCAACGCCAAGGTTTCCTCACGCACCCACTACATAACTTGATCATCTACATTGAAATAACAACCACCCCTGAAATTGAATGCTTTCTAGTACGGTGTGCATAAGAAAAAAAACATCTGCCATTCACATATACACTTCCCTACTTCATTTATTCAGACAGTGAAGCTAAAAATGTTGAACTATACTCCATACTCCAGCATTTTGGATTTCAGATCAAACATGTTTTTACGTGGTGACAGTACAGTGTCATCTTATTTGAAGGTGTTTTCATATACGTATATTAGGGGTGGAAATTATTTCACTATTCAAATAATACATTTCTTCTGGATAATTGAAATAAATGTGTTGGATTTTTTGTCTTTTTTTTCTCTTACCTCAATGGAGACTTGCTCGCGAGAGAGAAATGTTTTCAATGCCAATAAAGCCCTTAAATTGAATTGAATTGAGAAGGTGATGGGGTGCGCAGCGCTCTGCTTCTTCAGCAGGAGGAGGGGGGGGGGGGGTGAGATCGGAGCAGTGGCCGTTGTGTTGTGGCATATTTCCCTCAGATTACACAGAGCCACAAAGAATTTGAAAACAAACCCAATTTTGATAAACTCCCGGGTAAATACTGGGTAAATTACCAGTGTGCAATCACAGCAGCAAGATGTGTGACCTGTTGCTACAAGAAAAGGGCAACCAGTGAAGAACAAACACCATTGTAAATACAACCCATATTTAGGTTTATTTATTTTCCCTTTTGTACTTTAACTAGTTGCACATAATGACATTTGAAATGTTTAATATTTTGGAACTTTTGTGAGTGTAATGTTTACTGTTAATAAACAAAAGTGAAATAAACAATAAAAAGTATCTACTTCACTTGCTTTGGAAATGTTAGGGCGGCAGGTAGCTTAGTGGTTAGAGTATTGCGCCAGGAACTAAGAGGTTGCTGGATGAAATCTCGGGCTGACAAGGTAAAAATCTGTCATTGTAAATAAGAATTTGTTATTAAGTCACTTGCCTAGTTAAATAAAGGGTAAAAAATATATATTTAAATACTAACATGTGTTTCCCATGACAAAAAAAACCTTAGAGCGAGAAAAAAGAAGAAGAAGTTGATACCAGAGGTTATATATCATACCATCTGGTAGTGCCGGTCTTGACTGCATCGTATTGTTGTAAAGAAGCTAGCTAGCTAAAGTAGCCAAGATAACTGAGCCTATTTTTCAGTGCACCCTTGTCTAAAAACAACTCCATTCATATTAGAGGTAGACCGATTAACCGGAATGGCCGATTTCAAGTTATCTTTATTTAACTAGGCAAGTCAGTTAAGAACACATTCTTATTTTCAATAAGGAGGAGATGCACTGCAGTTACTTTTGATTTTGACCCCCCTCCCCCTTTGTTCAGGGGCACATTATTCCATTTATGTAAGTCACATGTCTGTTGAACCTTTTCAGTTTATGTCTCAGTTGTTGAGTCTTGTTTTGTCCATACAAGTTTTTGCACATGTTAAGTTTTCTGAAAATAAACGCAGTTGACAGTGAGAGGACGTTTCTTTTTTTGCTGAGTTTAGTCATTTTGTTCTAGGAATATAGGATCAAATATTAAACTTTGACTAAATGTTATGCACTAAGTGAATTTGTCCAAATACGTATTACACCTGAAGTGCTTTAATTTCTAAACGTTAAAACAGATGTGAAAATACCCTCAAATAAAAGGTGACATTCTGTAGGCTACACACTAAAAAATGTTGATTCCTCAATGGTTCTTTGGGAAGGGAGATGGTATGTGGAAATATACTGACCCAAAGAACCCTTTGAGATCTTCAACGGTTCTTTATAGTTCACAAAAGGGTTCTTTGCTCTTTTAGTGATAATTAAAATGTGGGGCCTGCGTCTCATTCGAATATTTGGGGGCGTGGTTTGCGCAACCATGAGTGAGAGTGACATTCCAGTTTATCTAATATGTTGTGTTGTAAGTGACTAGAGCCAGTAAAACTAATGTATAGTCTTGTGGTTATGCTCTCTTCAAGGGCCTGCAGCTATTTCAGAGCTGGCACACCTGATTCAACTTGTTATTAAACACAATAATAAAACTTATGGAATATTAACAATATAATAAGGCTATTAAACCAGATCAAAAAACCCTGTATGGTTCTACAAAGGGTTTTAACCATAGCGGAACCCCTTTTTAGGGCTATATTTAACCTCTTTTTAATGGTTCTTCACTGAACTGTAGGAAAGGGTTCTTTATAGCACCATACAGGTTCAATTTTAGAACCTTATGAGCAAAGCTCTTCATAAACCTTCAAAAACAGGTTCTAAATAACAAAGAACGGGTTCTGCTATGGTTACAAGCCAAATAACCCTTATTTATCTTACATTCATCAAGTTCTAATCATCCAAATAATTGCAAGTCCAAATGCAAAGACATTAAACTCTGTTCAAGCCTAAAAACAAATTACAAATATAGGGCACCTCTTAAAATGTTATAAGTGATGCTGCCAGCTCTTGAGAGCGAGATTCAACACTTCTGAGCAACTATGAGGACCAGCAAAAAAAAGCTCAAGAACACAGCTAATGTGATTGGTTAGAGCGCCCAGCCCAGGTGGAAGCAGGGCTTTAATACAGTATCACCTGGCGAGATAGAAATGCATTGCAGTGAGTGGATTAGCCTATCAGAGGGTGGGACACAACATGGGTATGGCCTCTTCCGCTTTCAATCGCTGCAAATATTTCAAATGAAACATTCCTAAAAAAAACGAATCTGTCAGCAACAAGAGATAATGCCAACTTTAATAATCACAGAATAATCTATTCAAGGGGGATGTCCACCCTATGCATGTCTAACAAATGGTCATAATGAAGGTCATTGCACCATCTACGGGGTCGGTAGCACCGCTTTTGGATGTTAACAAGGCAACACTCCTTAACTCCTCCTCTCCATCTATGGGGTGGCAGGTAGCCTAGTGGTTAGAGCGTTGAACTCGTAACCGAAAGGTTGCAAGTTCAAATCCCTGAGCTGACAAGGTACAAATCTGTCATTCTGCCCCTGAACATGGCAGTTAACCTGCTATTCCTAGGCTGTCATTGAAAATAAGAATTTGTTCATAGCTGGTTCAACAGTGCAAAAGAGAACCTCCCCCTGACAGTTATATTTTCTCTTTTCAGGATCAGAAAGCAAGAAACGCAGCTCAGGCAAATATTTTACACTTGCTATGTTAGGTGATTATGACCCTACAAGATAAGATAGGACGACAGTAGCAAATCCTTATATCTATGATTGAGCGTAGTTTACTAAGACAAGGGAAGACAAAAGGCGAGAGTAAATTCCTTGAAAAACTGACATTGTCAAAGGGATGCTTTTGAACATTCTGTGTCAATTTAACTTAAACCCCTGGCTCATAAAGGCGGTCACACAGTCATTATAATGTAATGACATAACGCATCAACAGGTGTGTATTGCTGCAGGAACGCAACGGAGCCACTTCTCAGAATGTTGCTTGTTTAATAAAGTTGAGATCAAATCTGAATCAATGTCTCGCAAGATCACTTAAATGGTTATTCTACATAGGCCTAACATACCGAATATAATGGCATAGTGTAACGTTACTGCTAGACAACAACAACACTTAAATAGGCTAAATAGACCTTGAGTATGTGTTTTGATTGACACAAAATAAAAGGTAGGCTGTAAGCTAATGAATACCATCTTCTCTAAAATTCGCTCAAAACAGTAGTAGGCCGACATCATTCAGGAAGATCTAGCTGCATATCCCCATGAAACTGATTGAGATCAAAATGGTCGGCATGCGGATTCAGCTTGGACGTTTCCCCTGTAAAACGTGAGGAATCATCAATCAAGATTGACAGTGATATTGGCCTACTTTGAAACGAGGGCCTAACTTGGGTGTTTGAGTGTAATATAAACATTTTCTTTGAGATAATATATTACTTGATAGGCTACCTGTCGGTACAACTTGGATTGAGAGGATATGTCATACATTGTTATTTTTTTATATATATTTTTTAAATAGCACTCTGGCCCTTACAAGAATAGCACTACACCACTGATCATAACACAGACTAATAAAGCATTGTTTAAGTCAGCAAGTTAACACCAGCAAGAATGACATTTTAAGTTACACTCAGTGCTTCATTGTAATTATAATGCAGACATCAAATCATACAAAATTCGCAATCCCATAAAACCCCTATGAATCCATCATCGCTGTATCATACATCAGAAATCAACATGTGGACTTACAGGGTGCCGTTTGAGATAGACAGGAAACTTGTTTTGAAATATATCACAGCTTTCATGTCTTTCCTTGGACACATTTACCATCGCCTGCTATAAAGAAGATACATGACTTTCACTGGCTGGAGATAAATTCATCAAATATTTACATTTAAAATACACAAAAATCTAAATGACAAATCCTCAACAGATGTTGCTTCGGTAGATTCAAACATGTTGATACGAGAACAAACAAGCATTGTATTGTGTGTACGTGCGTGCAAAAGAGAGAGAGAGAGAGACAGTCTGAGTATGTTAAGGCTAGAGTATATGTAATGAACACATTGGTGGCCTGTCTATGAAAGGCTTCAAAACATCCAATGTGTGCAACACAGTTCCTTGATTTTGCAGAACTTGACTAGAGATTACACAGCATGATACCTTGTGAGAAGAGCGAAACGGGCCATATTTTAGACTTCACCAAATTAATGAGACATTCAGTCAGCTTTGCAGAGGGAATCACTTTTGTATGCAGTATGTACTCCATCTTTGCCTATCAACCACTTAGACGGACACACATTCCATGATACCCTAAAGGGATAGCCGATCCCAAATCAAAGTGTCTTGACTTCTGTATACCTCAAAGGGGGTCTAAAGTTAAACGGAGACATTTGAACCTCAATCCCAGATGAACAGGAAAGATTGGCAGAAGCTAATTCGATACAATCACATGTTGCCAGTCTTTCCCAATTCATGTGGGATTGAGATGCAGAAAGCAGATAATAGGATTCACTCAACAGATGGGGTGGACCGCAGACTCAGTTTAGGGTAGGAAAACGTCTGACAAACGTTGTGGGCAACATATTATATCAACTACCATATGGGGCGGCAGCGTAGCCTAATGGTTAGAGTAGTAACCGAAAGGTTGCAAGTTCAAATCCCCGAGCTGACAAGGTACAAATCTGTTGTTCTTCCCCTGAACAAGGCAGTGTTCCTAGGCTGTCATTGAACATAATAATTTGTTCTTAACTGACTTGCCTAGTTAAATATATGGATGTGGGGTATTTAATTGGCCTTTGTTTTCTGTTGGTCAGTTGTGTATACTCCAGCCCTCTACTCCCATGCTAACACTATTGGAAGACCATAACAAAATGCAGGGGAAAATGCTGCTTCTTATTAGTCACCTTTTCTAACAGCCAATCAACATTTACATTGTTGTGTCATGAGTACTAGTGTAATTTAGACACACTCTTAGATATATTGCAATGGGTTTTCCAGGGCTTTCTACAATACAGAGCAATTTCTAAATCCAAGATTAAACACCGAAATTAAGCTATAGACATGTTGGGCCATAAATACTGAATCAATGAAGATCGGTGTATCTTGAATTAGACTTTCATTGAAAGGACAGTTTTTTACTTTATGATGTCACCTAAATGAAAGCACTGCATTGTAAATGTCACCTAAATTGAGCTTTAACATGTTTTACTGGATATAGTGACGACAACAATTTGAGTGGTTTGAATATTAATTTGCTTGGATGCACAAGCCTTCAGTTGTTTTAGATTGTATATACAGATTGTATATACAGATTGTATATACAGTATGTTAAACTTCACACACTCTGCATTGTGTCCTGCTACACTGTGGAAGATCACAACCTGGTTTCAGAGCATTTGGTATTATTCTGTACGTATAGCCGAGACGCACCATTTAGTTTGATATGTTACATTTCGTATGGTATGTATTAATTTGTGGATGTCCATCACACATTTCATATGATATGTTACGAATTACCAAAACATACAATGTTTTGAATTTGCAAAACCTTAGCTAGCTGGCTAACGTTAGCTAAGCTTGGGGTTAGATTTAGGGGTTAGGATTAAGGTTAGGCTTAAATTTAGAGGTTAAAGGGTTAAGGTTAGGGGAAGGGTTCGCTAACATGATAAGTATTTGCAAAAGTATCTAAAAGGCAGTAAGTAGTTGAAAAGTTGCTAATTAGCTAAAATGCTAGAGTTCTCCATGATGAGATTCAAACTCTCAAACCCTTGGGTTGCTAAACATTCACGTTACACGACCACCCACCCCGACCAACCACTGTACTTAAATTGTCTTACATCCGTCTTATGTAACCATACCAAACGAACATATACCAATTTGAGTATTTTGGGGGATTTACATTTACTATGTTACGTCTAGTTTGAGACAAGGCTCAAGAGCAAATCAGTCACATAAACCCACATCACCACAGAGGGAGTAGATTAGTGACACACACACACAGCATATTTCCAAAATGGGCGAGATTATTTTTTTTAAACATATTTCCTTTATAGATTATCTTTGAACTAACATGCGCTTTTGCACGAAAATACGTAAAATGCTGTGGACAGCACACTGTATACTTTTTTAATTAGTTGAACATATGATACAAGTTAACACCATAGGCACATACAGCAACTATGTTGAAAATATGCAGCATGTCACTTGCTCACATGAAGGTTAGATGTGACATGAAAGAGACCCCCTTAGCTTCTTGAATCTCTGTCAATACTGCAGGTGTCAAACAATGACAGCCTTGCTCCCACGTGAAATGCCTTTGAACTCTGTAATCAGCCTTGCCTCCATCCAGGTCGGACTCAACGTACTGTAGTATTTGTGATGCAGATGGCTGTGTTCGCCATTCATTCACCAAAACCGTAATCAGAAGCAGAGACAAGCCAATTCAAATCATATTTCAGGTCAAACCAGAGAAACCCCAGCTTTAACATAAAGCATTACAGTATTTCACAGCATCTCCATACAGTCATCTATTTCTATGGCTATAATGTAATCGTATCTAAGATCCAAACCTCCATATTATGTAGGTTGTTGCTTTTTTTAAACTCAACTTAGGTTCTTCAAGAGACAAAGATCTTTCAAACATATCCATGGGGTAGGGAAACCAGACATGGTGCAGTGTGTGCATGTGTTTGTGTGTGGGTATGTGTGTGTGTGTTTCAGAATATAAATCATCTGAACCCTCAACCAACAATAAATGTAATCAATGACCCACTGAAGAGTCTCAGGTGGGCTGGTATGGCCTTGCCATTTCAGGGAAGCAGTTATTGTGACATCCTTCAGTCCCGAAGGCTACTTGTAGAGTGGTTGTATTAATGTAAGGCTCATCCCACATCAAAAGAGCAAAGCATGCTATGAACAGGCTAGAACTATGAGAGTTCAGACATAGGAGTTTCACAACACACTACACATGAGAGATACCTGAAGATTCAAGTGGACCTTCAAATGAGCAATGTCACTGAGAAAAAAAAGGGAGGGAGAACAGAAATCTTTTAGTCTACCTATGAGACTTTGCACAACTGCCAATCACGCCAGTAGTCTAATAGGTATATGTAGGCGTCATCAGGAATGACAACCTCTCATTCATTAGCCTTCTCTGTGCACATAGTTCTCATTGTCCACCTACTGAGATCAAAATAATATATTAGCCGAGGGATGCATCAAAGAAAATGCATTGCAGCAAATGACGTGTAGCCTACTGAATAACAAATGAACATTTCGGACAGGCTGCATGGACACCTTTCTTGCAACAAAAAAAAATAGGAAAAGAAACGACCCTACCTTAATACAGTGTCTTCAAAATAGAATATAAGTTTCCTCTGTAAACCACGAAGCGTCTGTGACAGACTCGGGCAAAATTAGGGAAAGCATGAATGGGTTGATATTCCTTCACTTTTGCTGCTCAACCGAGAATATTTTAGAACGCTATGGCGGGAGAACGGATCAACGCCATCCAGCGAAGCTCGCTTCCTCCAGAGCACTTGCTGAAGTTTCCCCTTTGCGTCTCCCAGCGAGCAGTGGCCGCCTTCTCTGCTTTTACACGTCAGGTTTCAGTCCTCATATAGACAGGGAAGAGTGGCGGTGAATGATACATCATGCCAACAGATGCTTTTCTCTATTCCTGTCAGGTGAGCGATTTTTTTAGAACGGTGCTTGTAGTAAATGCGCCGGTATAAGCGAGAAACGGAGTGTGAGGGAGAGAGGCCATAAGAACCTACATCTTACCACCCAATGCTTTCCTTGATCTCCAGCGCCACCCTCAGCGGTAACGATTTTAACCAGTCAAGCGGAGTAAAAATTAAAACAACCGATAAACACCTAACAGGTGGGGCGATTCTGTGAAATACGGCTCTATTTCAAGTATGTTATTCAACATATTTAATAATAATAATAATTCAATATCAAAATCTGGGATAATAGCAAACATAGGCAAACTTCACCCTGCACACCACAATCTCATTATCTAAAATAATGTTGCAAGGTATACTGAAACTTCAGTACATTTTCGATAAAAAAAAATGAACGGTTAGGTACTACATTGTTTTTGTTATGTTCAGGAGACCGACTTCTGTCATGTGTCTCCCTTGATTGAGAGGATCAAGTCTGTCTATCAGCGCAGTCCTCATTATAGTGTGTATAGTCTGCTCCACTTACTCATTCATTTCTCAAGTGCTGCATTAGCTCCCCAGTTCCCACTTACGCTGCACAGAAGTTAACACACATGAATAATGCAACACAGCATGTTGAAACTGTTCATTACTGTTCACAAAACAATGTCCATAAGCTAGAACATTTTTACAATGCAAGATGATACTTGTAGCTTCCAGCTTTAATTGTAGGCTAGCTTACAGCTGAATTCACTACCCAAGTATTTTGTTTGTGAAAATATGCTGATTTCATAGCTGATTGTCACCAAAAACGTTATTAATTCACTTCCTCCTATGCCAACAATAACTGCCTCGCAAATGACATAATTCATTTCTTGAAGAGACCGACGCATAATTGCTTCTTCTATGCAAATGTTGTTAACTTGCACAATGAAAGATGTTCTCTTAGTAGTTGCCAATAAACATGGAAAGGATTGTTTGTCATCTGTAGCCCCATGAAGTCAGCTACAACAAGTTCAATAACTCAATGCACACACTCCTATTGAATAATACACATTCACCTGTATTGTGAATTGACCCAGGCTACATCTTGATTTAACCAGTGTACCAGTAGATATTTACCATTAAAATAAATGTTCACCATTCTGCTGTTTTGTAGTTAGATTGGTAAAACAAAGTCAAATTGATTGTATAATTAATTAAATGAATGCATACATGGCTGTCTCTTAAAAAAATGAACAGAAAAATGTTCAAATGTAATGATATTGAACTCAAAAGATGCCCAATGATTAATTGAACAGAGCAGTAGATAATTTTATCTGTCTGGATCAAGTGCCATTCTGTAACTGGTTAAAAAGCCTTTTTTTCTGTTATCATTTTGGTATCGAGTATCGTGATGGTATCGAGTATTGTAATATTAAACCTGGTATCAAAGTCAAAATGCTGGTATCGTGATAACACTAATAGGAAACCGAGGGAGGGAAAGTAGCCTTGAAAGTACTTGTGAGTGAATGTCATGGCATGCAAAACGGTGTGTTTGTTTTCCTGGTCAGTGACAACCTTCTGCTCGAGGAATTAGATGTCAAGGGTGCTGAGCCCTTCCATCTGTTGTGTCGGACATTAGCGGGTGGCATGTCTAATAACGTGAGCCATGGTAGGGAAGGGGGCGTGCGTGGGATGCCGAGACTGTAAATTGGCTCAGACAGGAAGGGTAAACATCTTACAATTCGCAATCTACACCTATTTTGTTTTGATGCTGCTGAGGACGATGAACCATCTTAGTGAGTAGGCCTAATGTCCAACATCTTTTTGGCAATATCAAGTTCAACACACCCTAAAATTTCACAAGACAACAACCTCTCCCAAAATCGTCAACAAAACAAAGGAGCTGATCGTGGACTTCAGGAGACAGCAGAGGGAGCACGCCCCCATCCACAGTGACAGCACCGCAGTGGAGAAGGTGAAAAGCTTCAAGCTCCTTGGGAGTACACATCACTGACAATATGAAATGGTCCACCCACACAGACAGTGTGGTGAAGAAGGCACAATAGCGCCTTTTCAACCACAGGAGGCTGAAGAAATTCATCTTGACCCCTAACACCCACACAAACTTTTACAGATGCACAATTCAAAGCATCCTGTCAGGCTGTATCACAGCCTGGTACGGCAACTGCACCGCCCGCAACCGCAGGGCTCTCCAGAGGGTGGTGCGGTCAGCCTAATGCATCATTCCGACACCTGCAATAACACCTGCTAAATATGTGTATGTGACCAATAAAATGTTATTTGGTTTTTAGAAAGTGTTTCCTTTGGATGTTGCAGCACCATCGACAGAAGCCAGCGGACAAATGGCTAATCAATGGAGACAAGTAAGAGCAACCGTAGAGAAACATCAGTTTGTAAAGGCATTTCTTAGTGAAAATGTCTTAGTATAAATGCACAAATGCTGGGTAATAAACTAAACACAAGGAAGGGGTAACATCAAAGTATTAGAACATGAAGTACAAACAATACCGCATCAAGACACTATCAAACATGTCTCAGTCTTTCCACAGCAGAGCCATCCTTATGTGTGAGGGTGTCTACTACTACTATCAAACATGTCTCAGTCTTTCCACCACAGAGCCATCCTTATGTGTGAGGGTGTCTACTACTACTATCAAACATGTCTCAGTCTTTCCACCACAGAGCCATCCTTATGTGTGAGGGTGTCTACTACTACTATCAAACATGTCTCAGTCTTTCCACAGCAGAGCCATCCTTATGTGTGAGGGTGTCTACTACTACTATCAAACATGTCTCAGTCTTTCCACAGCAGAGCCATCCTTATGTGTGAGGGTGTCTACTACTACTATCAAACATGTCTCAGTCTTTCCACAGCAGAGCCATCCTTATGTGTGAGGGTGTCTACTACTACTATCAAACATGTCTCAGTCTTTCCGCAACAGAGCCATCCTTATGTGTGAGGGTGTCTACTACTACTATCAAACATGTCTCAGTCTTTCCGCAACAGCCATCCTTATGTGTGAGGGTGTCTACCACTACTATCAAACATGTCTCAGTCTTTCCACCACAGAGCCATCCTTATGTGTGAGGGTGTCTACTACTACTATCAAACATGTCTCAGTCTTTCCACAACAGAGCCATCCTTATGTGTGAGGGTGTCTACCACTACTATCAAACATGTCTCAGTCTTTCCACTATCAAACATGAGCCAGAGCCTTATGTGTGAGGGTGTCTACTACTACTATCAAACATGTCTCAGTCTTTCCACAACAGAGCCATCCTTATGTGTGAGGGTGTCTACTACTACTATCAAACATGTATCAGTCTTTCCACCACAGAGCCATCCTTATGTGTGAGGGTGTCTACTACTACTATCAAACATGTCTCAGTCTTTCCACCACAGAGCCATCCTTATGTGTGAGGGTGTCTACTACTACTATCAAACATGTCTCAGTCTTTCCACCACAGAGCCATCCTTATGTGTGAGGGTGTCTCACTTTACTACTATCAAACATGTCTTTCCACCACAGAGCCTGTGAGGGTGTCTTTCCACATGTCTCAGAGCACAGATCCATTATGTGTGAGGGTGTCTACTACTACTATCAAACATGTCTCAGTCTTTCCACCACAGAGCCATCCTTATGTGTGAGGGTGTCTACTACTACTATCAAACATGTCTCAGTCTTTCCACAACAGAGCCATCCTTATGTGTGAGGGTGTCTACTACTACTATCAAACATGTCTCAGTCTTTCCACCACAGAGCCATCCTTATGTGTGAGGGTGTCTACTACTACTATCAAACATGTCTCAGTCTTTCCACCCAGAGCCATCCTTATGTGTGAGGGTGTCTACTACTACTATCAAACATGTCTCAGTCTTTCCTTATGTGTGAGGGTGTCTACTACTACTATCAAACATGTCTCAGTCTTTCCACCACAGAGCCATCCTTATGTGTGAGGGTGTCTACTACTACTATCAAACATGTCTCAGTCTTTCCACCACAGAGCCATCCTTATGTGTGAGGGTGTCTACTACTACTATCAAACATGTCTCAGTCTTTCCACCACAGAGCCATCCTTATGTGTGAGGGTGTCTACTACTACTATCAAACATGTCTCAGTCTTTCCACCACAGAGCCATCCTTATGTGTGAGGGTGTCTACTACTACTATCAAACATGTCTCAGTCTTTCCACCACAGAGCCATCCTTATGTGTGAGGGTGTCTACCACTACTATCAAACATGTATCAGTCTTTCCACAACAGAGCCATCCTTATGTGTGAGGGTGTCTACTACTACTATCAAACATGTCTCAGTCTTTCCACCACAGAGCCATCCTTATGTGTGAGGGTGTCTACTACTACTATCAAACATGTCTCAGTCTTTCCGCCACAGAGCCATCCTTATGTGTGCGTGTGCATGATAGTGATAGAAAATACATGTCATAGTTTCCTTTTTCATGATCACAATCTTGTCACAAATGTTAGCTAAACTCAAGACAAGTGAAAATGAGACCTCCGAAATCCTATTGGGAAGGAGTTTGTTATAATCCTCCCTGTACGGCTGTGGCTGTCTCCCACAACGGATGGCACAGAAGGCCTCACACATGATCCAGTCTGTCAAATGGGGTGACAAGATGGCCCACCATTTCCAGTTCACAACTGTGTGTCAAAAGCTGAACCAATGATATTGTCCTTCGTGCAACAAGTACAACTCCGTCAAGTGTGGTCTTTTCCATTTCAATATCAGACTAACAGCTTACAAAGGCACAGATAAAGATGCTACAACAGTTGTATACAGAAGTCTGATCGTACATATGGTGTCCCCCTCTCATAAGTAGTGAGTGAGTCACTGTGCTTTTACCGCTATTGAGATGTCATCAGCTGATCAATGAGCTGCATGCCAATTGATGGCTGAGTGGGGCTACGGTTTTATAGAGGTAGGGTAAGGATGACTCTCCTACTCCTTGTATATAGCTTCATTCTTGTGTATTTTATTTCTCTTGTGTTATTATTTGTATTTTTATCATGTTTAACTGCATTGTTGGGAAGGGCTCATAAGAAAGCACTTCACGGTAAAGTCTACACCTGTTGTATTCGGCATGTGACAAATAACATTGATTTGATGTATGATGAAGGGATTTGAAGCCCTTTATATATCATAGAGAGATATCGAGATATTGTCCACTTCAGGAAGGCATTTTGAATGTTATGTAAGGTGCAGTTTCAACTATAATACTGAGCATTTAAGAGAAAGAGTATGTAATCATGGTTTGCATCACATCTTGTTGTGGGGGAAAAAACAGATGAATTCAGATGAACTCTGAATTTCACAAATACTAAAGTGCTCTTGTCAGTTTCAGAAGGGAGTCTACGGCAGCTTGACAACGGAACCCTATCTTATCAAAGCTCTCTGTAAATGCAGCTTTTGTCATTTTACAGTGAAAATTGTATGCATTGTCGTTGACCCCGTTTCAAACGGGCTATTTTGACACCTTGTTTCTGGGGCTAACCCTAAAATGTCAGTGCTAACCCTGCTCCGGAGCAGGGCCAGCTATCCCTAGGCTAGGGTCTGTACTATCCCTGTTATCCCTGGGATAAGAGCACAACCTGAACTCAAGGGTAGACGTAACATAGTAAATGTAAATCTCCCTTCATTTAAGTATGGCATGTTACATTTTGTATGGTACAGATGTCGGATCTTAACTTGATCACTCTTTTGTCTCAGAGAATTTTCCTGTTGCATCAGGAAATTCAAACAAGCATTTTGATTCCCTGAAAAAGAGCAGTTGTCTTTCTCTTCATGCGGGGGGCTGTCGAGTCATTGGGATCAGGGCTTGCTATCAAAATTATGTTCTCTCTCGCTCGCTCAAATTCGACGCCAAAATCCTATTACTGCAACGTTCAAATGTACAAATATTTCTCTGAAATGCAACCATACACATCAACAACTGTCATTGTATATATCTTAATAACATAAGATAGATATTGGTCTCCACTAGGTCAAAAATGTAGCTCAACCGTGGCTTGAAGTGATCTAGTGGTTAGGGCTGCTGCCATCAGAGTTAACATACAGGCTTACTGTGTCAGCGTAGGTTCAGTTTTGTCCCATGCCATTCTGATAGAAATAACTCAAATCACCCCAATTGACTTGATTTAGTTAAACATTTCAAATATGTTCAACTATATTTTACCCCCGATCTTATTAAATAGTGACCATACCAGACACTTTTGTATACCAGACACCACTACCCACCACTGCGACCTGTACGCTCACATTGGTTGGCTCTCGCTTCATACTTGTCGCCAAACCCACTGGCTACAGGTTATCTACAAGTCTCTGCTAGGTAAAGCCCCGCCTTATCTCAGCTCACTGGTCACCATAGCAGCACCCACCCGTAGCACATGCTCCAGCAGGTATATCTCACTGCTCACCCCCAAAGCCAATTCCTCCTTTGGTCGCCTTTCCTTCCAGTTCTCTGGTGCCAATGACTGGAACTAACTGCAAAAATCACTGAAGCTGGAGACTCATATCTCCCTCACTAGCTTTAAGCACCAGCTGTCAGAGCAGCTCACAGATCACTGCACCTGTACATAGCCCATCTGTAAACAGCCCATCTATCTACCTCATCCCCATACTGTATTTATTTATTTATCTTCCTTCTTTGCACCCCAGTATCTCTACTTGCACATTCATCTTCTGCACATCTACCATTCCAGTGTTTAATTGCTATATTGTAATTACTTCGCCACCATGGCCTATTTATTGCTTTAACTCCCTTATCTTACCTCATTTGCACTCACTTGATATATACTTTTTTGTTTTCTTTTTTTTATACTGTATTATTGACTGTATGTTTGTTTTACTCCATGTGTAACTCTGTTGTTGTAAGTGTCGAATTGCTATGCTTTACCTTGGCCAGGTCGCAGTTGCAAATGAGAACTTGTTCTCAACTAGCCTACCTGGTTAAATAAAGGTGAAATAAAAAAAATCATAAAAATAAAACATACATAATGACTATATACTATTAGTTCATTTTAGTATACTGTAAACGAACGGTATCCTTTCAGTTGAGAGTACTAGCTCTTTGCCGGTTTACCGGAAGTTGATTCAACCTCTTGCTAGCTAGTTAGCATAACACAATACTAGTTAGACATTTTACGACTTCGGTTGTGTTCTGTAAATTCAATCTGGAGTGCCAGAGTGCGCTCGTAAGCTCGTAAATTCAAAGTGTTGTCAGATTGTCCGTTTGTAAACTCGCTCGGGCCGAGGAGTAGGGTTGATTTGAGAACTCTGACCTTTGCGTGTGTACTGAGTATTTTAGCGAATTTAGTACGTGATTCCGGGACATTTGGCATACTAACTATATCCATACTTTGACCAATAAGCATACTATATACTCAATTCACTTCACAAATAGTACGGTTAGTGTGGGTAGTATTAATATTTGAACACAGCTCTGGTCTTTGGTGTGGATTGAAAGCCTATATTGTGTGGCTTTGATATTTCGTGAAACTGTCAAAATGTTTATGCCTATCCAAAGACTATTTTGATACACTTCTCTTTGACATGTAAATGATCAGACTATTCGTTTTAACTTCTTGAAAACATTGAAATAAATGCAATTCACTTCTGGGCCTAATGTAAGCTCAGGCCGGTCACTATATCTCCCAGCACTGGCAACAAACTCATGCAGTTTGGAGCGTGCTGCTTAGACCACTGCACTATGGCAGTTCCCAATGCTCTAGAAAGCACTAAGAATGCTATGAATACTGATGATACGGAAGGTGCATCGTTTTTTATTATTTGGTTTTAAGCCTTCCCCAAACCATAAACCTCACATTAACTTCTCTGAATTAATACCCAAAGTGTTCACCTTTGAGTTGTTTCTGTTTTAACCCTGTAACCATGTGAAATTAACCATGTAGCCACGTGGAATTAATGCATCAAAGATAGACATCCACCCATGAATCAAAAGGCACTGGGCAACATTTTAAACCCATGCCAATTCTGTCATACATGTGCTGTAACCATTGAACCACATAGGCACTGAGGAAACCAATAATTTATTCTGCCTATTGCTTGCCTTCAACATATAATAAAACAACCCCTATAAATATGTCAATGTATTATTAGTTCACATAAGAATTCACACGAGACGCGCTGTAGCCTGCACATAGCCTACATAAGATACAATGTAGGTACGGTACTGCATTGTATACAAACACTGCTTCCAGCTATCCCCTGGCGGCAATACTTCACGTATTTTATTCCTCATGTGACGAAAGGGGTCAAATTAAGATCCAACATCTGTATGTAGCCTATTAATTAGTTAGTTACGAATTACAATTCGTATGACCTGTTACAGATTGCAATTTGTACAATATGTTACGAATTTGCAATACGTATGATATGTTAAGAATTCCAATATGTTGTTGCTAATGTTAGCCAGGTGACTAGGTGGCTAATGTTAGCTAGGTTATGTGGCTAACACTAGCGTTCGGTAGGTGGCTAATGCTAATGTTAACTAGGTGGATAATGTTGGCTACGCTAGGCATTAGGGTTAGGGGTTAAGGTAGCTTAAAAGTAGTAAGTAGTTGCAACGTTGCTATTTAAACATTTTTTACATTTGTTTGTGATGAGATTCGAACACAACCTTGGCGTTGCTAGACGTTCACATTATACATCCACCTTTCGTTTTTGTCTTAACCTTCAGTAACCTTCTGTCTCAGTGGAGGCTGATGGGAGGAGCTATAGGAGGACGGGTTCATTGAGACAGAACAGTGGAGGCTGGTGGGAGGAGCTATGATGTGCTCATTATAATGGCTGGAATGGAATAAATGGAACGGTATCAAACACATCAAACATGGAAACCACATGTTTGACTCTGTTCCATTGATTCCATTCCAGACATTATAATGAGCACATCATAGCTCCTCCCACCAGCCTCCACTGTTCTGTCTCATGTAACCGAACAAAATGTAACATATCATACAAATTTGAGTTTAGCGGATTCATATTTACTTTATTACGTCTAGTCTATGAGACCAGGCTGAAGTGCAGTGTGAAATGGGCTTATTTCAGTCCCCATCTAGCTGCAGTGGCGGGCAGAAGTCACTCAAATGAGGCAAATCGGAGGTGACAGCCAGAAAAGGATACATCTAGCGACAGATGATGGATGCGTGGAATGGAACAATATACCACACAAAGAGAGGACACTTTCTCTGAGAGGGTGTTGGAAATTGTGCGTGAATTACCATAATGTTAGGTTATCTCCATTCATTCCTTTCTCTCTCGTCAGTGGCCATGGGGTACAATTATAGGTCGTGACAGTGGACAGGAATGACATTGTGAAGCAGAGTTGGTAATAAGGTGAGCTGCTAAATATTTAATGCACTGTCAGCAACACTATTTTGATTCTGTATCTATGAAAAGCATCATCACCTACCTACAGGGGCACTTTTTTTTTTAAATGCATAGGATACAGTCTAAAAAAGCTCTGACGAAGGCCAACAGACCGATACATAACCTGAATAAACTGAAGTGATACAGCAAACAGTCTTAAAGGTGATCTAATAGCAGCTCTGTGTTTCTTTCCTGGAATACAAAAGCCACTCTGCAGAGCATGGTGGTGTGTGCAATATACAGGCTGGTTTCAATGCAGGAGAAAGAGGTATCGTCGTTTACTGAGGAGCTGACATTTACATCACTGCACAATGATTAAAGAGGGATTTGTAGAAAACTAGAAAGGCCTGGAATAATTTAGCCTCAGATGATTCAACCTTAA
Source organism: Oncorhynchus keta (assembly GCF_023373465.1). NCBI lineage: Eukaryota > Metazoa > Chordata > Actinopteri > Salmoniformes > Salmonidae > Oncorhynchus > Oncorhynchus keta. Next base: position 19,121,760 of record NC_068423.1, read on the forward strand.
CCTTTTCTCTGTGGGCTACTTCATAGTAAAAGATGGGTATGAATTGTAAGCTATGTTATCTGTGTGCACACACATCCACCAGACCTCTTGCTGGAATTGTGCTGTTTTTTTTATTCAACAGGAACAGTCGACTTGGCAATTCATAAAAAGTCATTTAAGGAGGGGGAAAAAAGTGCCCAGCAAATGACAGTTTGGTTGTAATGCACAATAATGTGCCCAAATCTCTGGTGTTTGTTTCCACACTGTGCTCATTGCTATCATGAGCCTACAAATTACTAAACAAATGCATATGTGGAAGAGAGCACGACCTCTACTTCCTCATGGTTAGATCCAAGACCACACATTTAGTATGACCGCTGCAAACAATTCTGTTTTAACTTGTTGTTTTCTAAAATGGAGATTGACGCTAAGTGCTTAGTATGGCTCTGAGTTGGAAAGCTATTTTGTCCATTCTCTGTTGGCTGATTGACATCAAGAGAGAAATGGTCTTTCTAAAAATGGTTTCAGCCATGCACTGTCCGGCATTTGTAATGCGCAAAGATTTGATTTCCCATGACTGCAGTCTCAACCTATTGTGGGAGACATTCATTAACTCCATCACTACTCAACAACTATACAAGAGCCTCTTAGACATTCCAAACCGACAGTCACCTTCAAAAATTCACACAAAACCCCATTGCTTTTCTTTTGCATTACCATTCCATTGCTTTGCAAGTTCCGCACTAGCCTTCAAGAACAGTAGGCCTCCAACTTATAGGGCAAGTCTTGTCATCTTTTTCCATCAGTGTCATTGTCAATTAGAATGCAATGACGTTCTAAACAGGTGATTAACAATTCACACTCAAATCCAAAGGCTTTTGAAATCAACTCGTCTATAGAAGACACATTTATCTCGATCTGTATATCGAAGCAGAGAATGGAATATTTCATGTAAAGGACCTACTTACTGAGGAGTTGTAATGTAACGAGATAATGTATGTATAACCACCAAGGACGATGAGGAGAGCTTCGATCAATAATACGGACCCAGAGGAATTGTTCAATTATCCACAGCCTCCGTCTCACAGAGGGGCCTTGCTCTCGAGACAATTTGGAGAGTCTGATATTTAATCTTTCACATTTTTTACATATTTAATGTTACATTCTGGTGAAGATAGTTTAAAACGAATCAGCTGAAGCAAAAGTGCATTTCCCAAACATTGCAGCTTTGTGCCCCTCTGTCTCAGCCACTGAATTCCAAATCACATCTTCAACAGTCATTTCTTTCTCACTTCTTCAAAATGACAGATACACGTCGGACCTACATTGACCCATCATGCCCACAAAGTCCTGACACTGTCCCCTCAGCTGTCAGGGACTAAATAAACCACACTTGTCTGTTTCTAAATGGTTTAGCCTTTTTAGTGCCGATTCATCCTTCTCAGTTTACCTAGTGTCTGATTTACACTGTGTCATTGTGCCAGCCTGTCCTATATGTGACAGCCCTTCACCATCAATGACATGAGGGGATACCTGTCACTATACCATCTGATGTGACACACGCACATACAGTACACACATCTCAGGAACATATTACAGTGGGAAAGAAGGGATATGCAGTACTTTACGTTTCAACTCCCCGAGCCCAGTCTTACCTGCCTGAGCACCAATAAAGACTCAAGGGTGTACTATACATTCAATAAGTAAAGCCGCCCCATTTCCTCAAATATATACTGTGTGTGTGTGTGGTAGATGTTTGAAAGAGGTTTGACATTTTATGTCACTTTCCCTAAAATCCACTGAAATACCAGACATCAAATTCAAAAGACATTCATTCAAATTCAGGAAGGAAGATTTTTGTCACTTACTGTCTACAAAGACGTGGGTTGCTCTAAAGACACCGATCCATATTGTAGTTACAGAAATGGAATGGAATATGAAAAACACATGCTGTTAACTTACAGTTGCAGTCAATTGGCCAGTCAGATCAACCCTGAAAAATATCTGATGTGATTGGTCAAAAGACCAATTTGTAGAACAAAAAAATATGAGAATTGAGCTAACTGTCTTAAAGCAGCCTTGGAGATGGACCTACAGCCAGCATTAAAAAGTGGAAGCTACCTTGGTTCATCACACTTCCATTGATATGAACAGGCTCTGATTATGTACCTTTGTCTGTGCCCTGAGGTAAGCATCTAAGTGACGAGAGGCTGTCTGAGGGAGAGACTGTGGTCACCTGCAGCAAGACTGAAAGCCAATCTTGGAGCTAAAATAGGTGTGTTTTTTTTTAAATGTGTTTTCATGTGGGCCACAAAGGACAGTTTGATGTCTTGGCAACTGAACAGACACTCACATGTCATTGTGTTATGGGCTGTTTGGTAACCAGTGCCCACTGCCTCAGCTCAACATGTTAGACCATTGTCCCGGCTTACAGAACAGTAAGCTTTATATTTGGCCCAATGACAGAGATGGTGGGAGATGCGAGTGGTGTGAAATATACTCAAGATCAAGGGTGTTGTAACCCACAACGCTAATAGGTAGTGATGGAGAACCGAAGCTTCCTGAGGCATTGTGGTTTTCCAGCCAATTGTGCCAAATATGTTCATTATTCAAGGCTTTGATTAACACAGTGTATACTAGAGACACCTGCTGGTCAAAAGAGCTGCCAAATCATTATAGGTGACGTCCCACACCCCTTAGTGCGTTACGTGCGCAGCGTAGCCATTTTGTCTTCTACCAAAACAGTCAGGTGGTTGTTCGACCAAATGAGGCTTCGGACGTCATTGATCACGTGCTTTTGATAAATTGATATCACACTGCTTCGAAGTACACTGCTTAACGATTTCGATGCATACCTCAGAGCTTCGGTATCAAACGTAACACCACTACTAATAGGCACACAATTAGTTGACAATGAACACTGTATGGGCTCCCGTATGGAAAAAACGCATGATTTCACATGTGACATTTCCACATTTCACATGAAGTTTCACATGTGGATTTTCACGTGATTGCATTAACCTGTCACGTGTGGATAAACCTTTTCTCATGAGATTTCACAGGTGATGCCCTGCAAACACAGCAGAAAGGTCAATCGAATCCAGAGGTTGTGAGTTCAAATCCCAGGTTGGGTCATACTTTAGAGCTGAACAGCGATAACGCATGCAATTGCAGATGGGACAACATGTGCAAGAAGGAGGGGAGTAAGAATGTGTGGTGGTGTTCAACGGATAGTAAGAGCTGTTGTCACTCATGAAATAAGAGCCACCATCATAGACCATGTGATAAACCATCTATCACTGAGAGAGGCTGGTGAAAGAGTCCAGCCTAATACCATGGTCTATCACTGAGAGAGGCTGGTGAAAGAGTCCAGCCTAATAACATGGTATATCACTGAGAGAGACTGGGGAAAGAGTCCCCCCTAATACCATGGTCTATCACTGAGAGAGGCTGGTGAAAGAGTCCAGCCTAATACCACGGTCTATCACTGAGAGAGGCTGGTGAAAGAGTCCAGCCTAATAACATGGTATATCACTGAGAGAGACTGGGGAAAGAGTCCAGCCTAATAACATTGTTTATCACTGAGAGAGGCTGGTGAAAAAGTCCAGCCTAATCTCAGACAGTCAACCGTGGCTTCCATTATCTAGAATTTTCAACGAACTAACAGGTAAGTAATGCATTTCACAAGGGCTTCTTCTATCATTGCTGTTGCTATGTCCTACAGTAACTGTAGGCCACCAGTATTTTTGTTCCTCTAAAGGCCTTCTTCCGTCTGTGGGAAGAGGAAAGCTCCTCAGTGAAGACCAAGAGGATGCCATTGTAGGATTGGTGCAATAAAAGTGAGAGAAATTCAGACCAGAATTGTAATGGACAACCTGGTGTTTCACAGTGTGGAAACCATCAGCCTGACTACCATTGGCTTGGACTCTGACCACACACAGTGTTCCAATGAAACAGTTGGACACAGTTCCTTTTGAAAGGAACAGTGAAAGGGTCAAGGAACTCCGGCACCAATACGTCCAGGTATGGTGTCTATCCAATATGTCTTGTTCTATAGTGAGTTTTACACTATGCTCCTCTACATGCAAACATGTAAGACAAACTAAAAAGCATTTACACATACTGTGTTTGATTTCTTTCAGAGAGTCATGGAGTTGCAGGCTAATCAGACCCCCCATTAAATAATTTATGTAGACGAGGCAGGGTTTAACCTGGCAAAAACACGTCGGCGGGGAAGAAAGGTCATCGGGAAAAGGGCCACCGTTGATGTGCCGGGTCAGAGAGGAGCAAATATCACAATGTGTGCTGCAATCTGGAGTGCTGGTTTGGTCCTGCAGAAATGCCAGATTGGTCCCAACAACACTGAGCGCCTTCTTTTGTTTTTAGATGACCTCCACCAACAACTGGTGCCAGAAGCAGAAAGGGAACAGCTGGGAGGAAACATGAGGACATTTCTTATTGCATGGGACAATGTAGCGTTCCACCATTCACATGCAATCACAAACTGGCCATCCAAGAATGGTTTCCCTTTTCCTCCCCCCCTACTCGCCTTTCCTCCCCCGCTACTCACCTTTCCTCCCCTCCTACTCACCTTTCCTCCCCCCCTACTCACCTTTCCTCCCCCGCAACTCGCCTTTCCTCCCCTACTCACCTTTCCTCCCCCTACTCGCCTTTCCTCCCCCACTCACCTTTCATCCCCCTACTCACTAATCCTCCCCGCTACTTCGCCTTTCCTCCCCCTACTCGCCTTTCCTCCCCCTACTCTCCTTTCCTCCCCCACTCACCTTTCCTCCCCCTACTCACCTTTCCTCCCCTCTACTCACCTTTCCTCCCCCTACTCGCCTTTCCTCCCCCCTACTCGCCTTTCCTCCCCCCTACTCGCCTTTCCTCCCCCGCTACTCGCCTTTCCTCCCCCCTACTCACCTTTCCTCCCCCCACTCACCTTTCCTCCCCCCCTACTCACCTTTCCTCCCCCTACTCGCCTTTCCTCCCCCCTTACTCACCTTTCCTCCCCCCTACTCACCTTTCCTCCCCCACTAATCACCTTTCCTCAAAGCCATTGAGGAATTATTTTCTGCCTGGAGGTGGAAAGTGTATGATCATTGGTCCCTCCTGGATGCAATATATTCCGGCTGCAGAGACATCTCAGCTGAAGACTACCAGGGGTGGATAAGACATGCCAAGCATTTCTATCCAAGAGAGACGACATAAGGTGTCATGTGGATGAGAACATGTGGCCTAATGCTGAAGATGGTGTAGATTAGAACAGGACGGGGCATTTTAGTGTAGGCCATGTATGTTGGATGTGTTGTTGAACCAAAGGCCATGTATGTTGGAGGTGTTGTTGAACCAAAGGCCATGTATGTTGGAGGTGTTGTTGAACCAAAGACCATGTATGTTGGAGGTGTTGTTGAACCAAAGGCCATGTATGTTGGATGTATTGTTGAACCAAAGGCCATGTATGTTGGAGGTGTTGTTGAACCAAAGGCCATGTATGTTGGAGGTATTGTTGAACCAAAGGTCATGTATGTTGGATGTATTGCTGAACCAAAGGTCATGTATGTTGGATGTGTTGTTGAAACAAAGGTCATGTATGTTGGAGGTGTTGTTGAACCAAAGGTCATGTATGTTGGAGGTGTTGTTGAACCAAAGGTCATGTATGTTGGAGGTGTTGTTGAACCAAAGGTCATGTATGTTGGATGTGTTGTTGATGTGTTGTTGAACCAAAGGTCATGTATGTTGGATGTATTGTTGAACCAAAGGTCATGTATGTTGGATGTGTTGTTGAACCAAAGGTCATGTATGTTGGAGGTATTGTTGAACCAAAGGTCATGTATGTTGGATGTGTTGTTGAACCAAAGGTCATGTATGTTGGAGGTATTGTTGAACCAAAGGTCATGTATGTTGGATGTATTGTTGAACCAAAGGTCATGTATGTTGGATGTGTTGTTGAACCAAAGGTCATGTATGTTGGAGGTATTGTTGAACCAAAGGTCATGTATGTTGGATGTGTTGTTGAACCAAAGGTCATGTATGTTGGATGTGTTGTTGAACCAAAGGTCATGTATGTTGGATGTGTTGTTGAACCAAAGGTCATGTATGTTGGATGTATTGTTGAACCAAAGGTCATGTATGTTGGATGTGTTGTTGAACCAAAGGTCATGTATGTTGGATTTTTTATTGATCACTGGCAGCAATTTCATGTTGCTAATAAAGCTTTTACTGCAGCAATTATGTTACATACATTTTTCTTCTACTGTACATTCTATAAAGTACAGATGACTCATTCACTTTTAGATAGTATGTTGCCAAAAATGCACACATTCGACACTCAACCAAAAAAATGTAGAGTGGTTTACAGTAAACGGAAACTGAATTATAAAAAACAATGGATTTCATATTGTCTATTGATGCAGGTAGAACAGAAACATGACAAGTAATGCAGTTTTGTAAAGCCATCAACTGTTAGTATTTTGAAAGTCGTTGGAGCTATGATTGACTAGATGTTCGTCTTGGATAGAAAACGTGCTGGTGTTTTGACAGAATGATTAGATATTGAGTCGGGTTTTCCATGTTTTGATAGTTAGTTCATGTAGAGAATTTTTTTTTTTGCGTTTTGAAATGTAGGATTGGTAATTAATGGACAAAATGTGGTTTTGAGCAGAAAATGTGGCTAATTTGGCTAATTGTGTGATGTAGGTGTGTTGCTGTGTTAAGAGTTTAGAAAAAGTATCTTAAGTATAGGTAAACGCTTGTTAGCAATTGTAAAAAATAAAACAAAAACTGTAATAAGTTGCTTTTTATAGATAGTTTTGTTATTACATTTAACTTCCGAAAATGCTGTTATCGAGGTCATTTCCTTAATAGTTGATGTCAGAGGTCAGCATGAGGGAGAAGTCGGAGCTCAGGGATGATAGACCAATTCCCCACTAGTAATTACCAGTTGGAGCTGTTCAATTAGATGTTTACCAGTTGTATGTGCTAAATTCACAGTTCCGCTTGGTTGTGAATGCAGGATTAGGCTCAATCATTACTGCACTTTGAAATTTAGGTGGGGGAAATATGCTGGCGGGGTCTCATTAGCATATTTGGGAATGTTGTATCAGTTTAAGTGATTTTATTGGTACGTTAAAAAACCTTGAGCACATCTTTTGACGCTGTCAGTTCTGGAATCTTTGTAAGCACATGTGACACTCAAACTCTGCACTGTTAGGAGGTTACTGTGCTTCTTGTTCAAGCTTAATGGAAGCTAGTTTTAAAGGAAGTTCATGTTTCATTTCCATTGACTGGCAGTGAACTAGTTGCACCTTGTCAACAGAAACGTCAGAGCAATTCAGAGCAACACGTCTCCATTAAATGACTGGGAAATACACAATAACCTCTTTACAGCGCAGCTCATTACTGCTGCAGTCTTTTGTCAAGTTTGCAGAACAGTGTCCAAAAAGTTGCTCAACTTGAATAGGAATAACCATGAAACACTTCAACTACTCCAAGACTTCCATTGATGCTTGGCACAAATACACATATTTAACCATGCCTCAAATATGCTAACGAGTCCCACACAGTACATTGCCCCCACATATATTTTAAATTGCATTGATGATCGTGCCATATTCAAAACATTGTGTAGAAACATCTCCCATTTCCTACAAGGTACCGAGCTGTACCATGTGAGTTTATATGTGCATCTGTGTTATATGTGTACCCAGGGAACAACACGGTATCCTAACCATACCTTTATTCTCTGAGAGGGTGTTAATATACAGTGTGATACAAGCAATGAGTATGAACCTGGTGGCATTGCAGAAACATCGATCCACTCCCAACCCAGCAAAATAAGTCTACTATACTTTATGTCAAGTGTCCTTGAGCACTGCTGGTGTTACATTGATGGTGATAATTGTACAATTATTTACTTGATTCTAGGCCGCTTTCAGCAAAGGGCAGGATTTGGCCTTACTGCTTATTAGCCCATCGAAACGCATTGAATAACAGCTTCATACATAGTAGAACGGATGTCTCATGGTCTGACAAACACAACTAGACAAAAACTTCCAAAGAACCATGACACAATGTTCTGAGAACGTCCGAAAAACTTCCTTGGTCCGTCCCTGGAACAAAACCGAGAGCTAGAAATAAACCTGCAGGGAACCATGGCTGTTTAAATTGAATTAATGTCAATTATGCTTTTTAAAGTAAAGTATTCTGAATTACATTTGACATCTCAGCTTTCACATGTGCTCAACAGAGGAGGTTGGTGGCACCTTAATTGGGGATGACGGGCGTGTGGTAATGGCTGGAGTGGAATAGGTGGAAAGGTATCAAAAACAAGGCTTCCATGTATTTGATGTTTGAATCCATTCCATTGGCTCCCTTGCGGTAATTTCTATGAGCCATCCTCCCCTCAGCAGCCTCCACTTGTGCTCAAATGTTGCCACATGTCATTTCATGGTTTCACATGTTGAAATGTTGCATCCCCATGTTATCACATGCGATCACGTGATCATATGTCAAATTCATATGTTTTTTTTCCATAAGGGCTCTTCATTTACTAACATCCAGAGGTCTGAAATGAGTAGTAATCACCCAAACATGGAAGGGTTATTGAAAAATAACATTTGAATCACTGCTTGAAGAACACACTACACACAGAACACGCTACGCACAGAACACTCCACGCACAGAACACACCACGCACAGAAAATACTACACACAGAACACACTACACACAGAACACGCTACGCACAGAACACTCCACGCACAGAAAATACTACACACAGAAAATACTACGCACAGAACACACCACGCACAGAACACATCACGCACAGAACACACCACGCACAGAAAATACTACACACAGAACACTCCACGCACAGAACACACCACGCACAGAAAATACTACACACAGAACACTCCACGCACAGAAAATACTACACACAGAAAATACTACACACAGAACACTCCACGCACAGAACACACCACGCACAGAACACATCACGCACAGAAAATACTACACACAGAACACATCACGCACAGAAAATACTACACACAGAAAACACTACACACAGAAAACACTACACACAGAACCCACTACACACAAAACATGCCACGCACAGAACACTCCACGCACAGAACACACCACGCACAGAACACACCACGCACAGAAAATACTACACACAGAAAATACTACACACAGAACCCACTACACACAAAACATGCCACGCACAGAACACTCCACACACAGAACACAGCACGCACAGAACACACCACGCACAGAACACACCACGCACAGAAAATACTACACACAGAAAACACTACACACAGAACCCACTACACACAAAACATGCCATGCACAGAACACTCCACGCACAGAACACACCACGCACAGAACACACCGCGCACAGAGCACACCACGCACAGAACACATAACGCACAGGAAATGCTACACACAGAACACACAGAAAACACTACACACAGAAAACACTACACACAGAACACACTACACACAGAACACACTGAATTAACACTCTATACACAGAACACACTACACACAGAACACACTACACATAGAACACACTACTCACAGAACACTCTATACACAGAACACACCACGCGCAGAACACATCACGCACAGAAAATACTACACACAGAACACACAGAAAACACTACACACAGAACACACTACACACAGAACACACTGAATGAACACTCTATACACAGAACACACTACGCACAGAACACACTACACATAGAACACACTACACACAGAACACTCTATACACAGAACACACTACACACCAGTGGAGGACGGCTCAAAATAATGTCTGGAATGGAGTAGAATTGAGTGAATGGAATAGTATCAAATATATGAAAACCATGTTTTTGATACCATTCCATTTACTCCATTCCAGCCATTATTATGAGCCCTCCTCCCCTCAGCAGCCCCCACTGCCACACACAGAACTCACTGAGTGAACACACTACGCACAGTCACAGCTGGTGGCATATCTGTCTGGTTGTCACTTAATCGATCTATTCCCGGTGTCTAGATTTAACAGATACCACTGAATTGGAATAATCCGAGGGGGTGGGATAATTGGACAACACTTGAATGAAGTCCTCAGTGCTATGACACATTGAGACAGGTTCATTAGGTGGCAGTGAACTCTTAACAACAATTGACACTGACAATTTTGCAGGTTGACGTTTATTGTCATGAATCTTGCCCTGGAGGCAGAACTGAGCGATTCCCACTTGATGGGCCAGCTGCAAAGTCAAAATTGGCTATATCGGAAAAATTCTAGAAATCCAAAATGGGCTTAGCGTTAGGCATTAGGGCTAGCATTGTGTTTAAGGTTTGGGTTGGGTTTAAAATCAGATTTTATTTACTTTGTGGCTCTTCAGCTCGTGACCCCTGTGGAGCTGCCTCCAGGGCAAGATTCATGACAATAAATGCCAACCTGCAACAATTTCACAATCAGACACGCATCGCTGACCTCAGACAAGGGATTATAGATAAACAGATATTTCTTTGTAGTAAATCTAATGTTGTTTTAGGTAGTGTTTCATCATGATGTGCAGGACTGGGTGATCATAGACAAAGAAAATTGACCACCAATTTCTCCTCGACTTTCACATTTTAGAAATAACTCCTGTTTTCTTCCTATACTCTTTATTTTGGCGAGACTACGCTGCTGCTAGCCACTTTCAGCGCTGACCTCCCGTCGGCAGCAGCATCACGGTGAAAGGCGCAATATATAGAAATCAATTTGCAATGGATGGCTAGTTCTACATGAGCGGATTCCCTGGATATTCCTCTTCCACAGTCATCTTGGATATCACAAGGCCAGAGCCACGGAGCTGTGAGATCTTTCTCTCCCCATCCACATGGAAGTCTGGGGACACAGCACAGAGCTGACTCCTTATTTGAAGGTCTCACAGATGAAGTATTGATTTCAAACTACATGACACAACCCTGCTCAGTAATATTTTCTGCTAATTATTGTCTGATCATCAGTATGTTATAGATGATATGGTGGAAGCAACTTCTTCCTTATTCACGTATGCAAATAAAGATACTGTATTTCACAATGTAGGTGGATGCAGTTACATTTGCAGCTACTTGTCTAGGCAGTTTTGCTCTACATTGACAACCCTATATTCCTTTTAGTGTAAAGAAAAACTAAAGCTTTTTTTTGTGCATGCTCTGCTTTTGAAATGGGCTCTTTGGTTGGCACATTTTGTTTATTTATATGCAAATGTACAATGTGCATGCAATGCTTTGGATTGTACATGTGTAGCACAGTGGAAGTTTGAGGCAGATTAGTTATTTGACATGTGTGTCACTGCAGATGTGCAAGTGACAACATTGTCTGATCCGCTCCCATATTGGCTGGCTGAACACATAATTCATTCCATTATGGCAGCACCTCGCTCTGTTTCAGTCATGGGAGAACATGCTGATGTGGCACCAAATAAAGCATATCCCGAATAGGGGGAAAGTGTGGAAGCAATTCAATTAGTAACATAGAGCAAGCAATTGTCTCTCTCTCTCTCTCTCTCTCTCAATTCAATTCAATTCAAGGGCTTTATTGGCATGGGAAACATGTGTTAACATTGCCAAAGCAAGTGAGGTAGACAACATACAAAGTGAATATATAAAGTGAAAAACAACAAAAATTAACAGTAAACATTACACATACAACAGTTTCAAAACAGTAAAGACATTACAAATGTCATATTATATATATATATATATATACATATATATATATATATATATATATATATATATATATACATATATACATATATATATATATATATATATATATATATATACACAATGTACAAACAATTAAAGGACACAAGATAAAATAAATAAGCATAAATATGGGTTGTATTTACAATGGTGTTTGTTCTTCACAGTGGCAACAGGTCACAAATCTTGCTGCTGTGATGGCACACTGTGGAATTTCACCCAGTAGGTATGGGAGTTTTTCAAAATTGGATAGAATTCTTTGTGGATCTGTGTGATCTGGGGAAATATGTCTCTCTAATATGGTCATACATTGGGCAGGAGGTTAGGAAGTGCAGCTCAGTTTCCACCTCATTTTGTGGGCAGTGAGCACATAGCCTGTCTTCTCTTGAGAGCCATGTCTGCCTACGGCGGCCTTTCTCAATAGCAAGGCTATGCTCACTGAGTCTGTACATAGTCAAAGCTTTCCTTCATTTTGGGTCAGTCACAGTGGTCAGGTATTCTGCCGCTGTGTACTCTCTGTGTAGGGCCAAATAGCATTCTAGTTTGCTCTGTTTTTTTGTTAATTCTTTCCAATGTGTTAAGTAATTATCTTTTTGTTTTCTCATGATTTGGTTGGGTCTAATTGTGCTGTTGTCCTGGGGCTCTGTAGGGTGTGTTTGTGTTTGTGAACAGAGCCCCAGGACCAGTTTGCTTAGGGGACTGTTCTCCAGGTTCATCTCTCTGTTTGTGATGGCTTTGTTATGGAAGGTTTGTGCGCTTCCTTTTAGGTGGTTGTAGAATTTAATGGCTCTTTTCTGGATTTTGATAATTAGTGGGTATCGGCCTAATTCTGCTCTGCATGCATTATTTGGTGTTTTACGTTGTACACGGAGGATATTTTTGCAGAATTCTGCGTGCAGAGTCTCAATTTGGTGTTTGTCCCATTTTGTGAAGTCTTGGTTGGTGAGCGGACCCCAGACCTCACAACCATAAAGGGCAATGGGCTCTATGACTGATTCAAGTATTTTTAGCCAAATCCTAATTGGTATGTTGAAATTGATGTTTCTTTTGATGGCATAGAATGCCCTTCTTGCCTTGTCTCTCAGATCGTTCACACCTTTGTGGAAGTTACCTGTGGCGCTGATGTTTAGGCCAAGGTATGTATAGTTTTTTGTGTGCTCTAGGGCAACAGTGTCTCTCTCTCTCTCTCTCTCTCTCTCTCTCTCTCTCTCTCTCTCTCTCTCTCTCTCTCTCTCTCTCCTTCTGCTGTTGCCACTGTTTTTCTGAACAACTAAATCAAATAAAAAGGTCTTGCTCTTGTAAAATGTGAAATTGATAAGGAATCCCATGAGATTAGGTTTCTGGTTGAGCAACACGTCTGTAGAATAGAGGTCTTTTAAAAATGTGCCCTCAACAAATAGTCAAGAAAAAATGTTTCTCATTTTATTTACCTTTGTTTACTAAATCCCTACGCTGATAGTAAAGCATTTCCAACACTCAAACCTTATGCTATAAAACAGAAGTGGCTATGTCTCTAATGAGTAAAGGAAAATCAGTTCCCTTCAGACAATCTAGAGGAGAATAAGCTATTTTGTGATAACAGAAATCAATGCATGGATCACATTACTGACAAATTGTATGGGCCTTTGAAAAGAATCCATCTGTTTCATCTGACTATACAAACACAAAGAAACAATTGGAAATAGATGGTTTTGAGAATGAAGAGGACCTCGTACACATACCCAATTGGAAGTGTGCTTCAAATACTTAGTGATCTCCTTGCTCCTCTGTACCTGCTGAAGCTGGAAAGAGACTGCATAAAAAATAAAAAGCAGAACAACATTTCTGACATTGATTGTTTCTGTTTGTTTTCCAGTTTTGTCCCCACTCAAACTACCAATATGAATGCATTTTTTCCCAACCAAATAGGCAGTTTTTCGACCCCACTAATGGATTAAAAGATAGTCTCCATAGAGCCCTTGGCTTGGATGAGGCACATCAAACACACGGAGAACGCATGAGTGTGTTCTCCGACTGGGCCTGAGTCTGGGTGGCATCATGCTAATGCTATTGTGGCTCTGACTCACATGTCAGGATTGAGGACTGGCACCGATGCAACAGAGCTCAGGGAGATAATGTAAAAACTGATGATGATGTAGAGAGGGGTGACGCTTTTTTCTATTAGAGATTACATAAACACGCACAGTAAAACACAGAATCAATTCCATGAAGAGGTGTCCAAGTGTGACCCAGATAAAGCCTATTCCTGAACTGAAAAGCGCTTTCATTGGAGATATTTTTAGTCTAGAAGTAGGCTTAATCTGGGTTCAGGAAACAGGCCCCATACAGTTCATCCAACACATACTTGTTGGGTATAATCTTAAAGTCATTTAACATCTTAATCCCTGACTTTAGTGATACGTTTTGAATAATCCTTGGAAGGTACTGTATTTTAAGACCTTAGGGTGAGCTATATTTTAAAATAAATGATGAATGTTCTTGCATAACTCTCCCTTACTCATGGAATGTTGTGTTGTTTTTATAGTCACGCTAGCCTTTCCAATTAAAACATTTTATTCGTGCAAAGATTAAGTCGAGTTTGTTGGACAAAAAGTGCCCTTGTTGCTCCCGAGACTGAAATCAACAAAGATGATTTTCAAGCTAATGATGACTACGCCAATCAAAACTTTAAAAGCCCGGAGATATATGTATTTGACCTTATACCATTCTACAGTTGAAAGAAATAGATATGCAGACCTTTAATATACAGATTTAAACTTCAAGTGCAATTACAACCTCCTTGTAGTAAGAGCTCAGCCCAGCCTTTGTAACCAAGAATAAATGTACAGCAACTTTATTAATTAAACTTAATTTCTTCCTCATCATACTGATAAAAGATTCGGGATGAGGTTCCTGTGATTAAGCCCTTAATTTGTCTGCTCTTGAATTGTTCATCCCCTCCAACCTCAGAAGCACATGATTATTAAGCCCCTCTTTCAGACCATTAGTGCAAGGACAAGCATTCTTTCACTCACTTCTCAGTAGCTTACTCACAGTGAACTCCAACGGTGGATTATTGATTTGATTTAACGTTTAATGGTTTGGTGTTTGGCATGCCTTTCTCTCTCTCAATGTAGGCCCTGAAAAATTGCGATGGAAAGCAGAAGTCAATTGGGTATGCAGCCCTGGCATGCTTCACTCTAACAGTACGGACATCACACTTGTTTATGGAAAAGCAATTCCTTTTAATTTCACTGCCTCTTCAAGTCACTGACATTTTAAATAATGTCTTAAATTTGAGTTGTAACATTCCTACAAATTGATTCAATGTTTTTGTGATTGATTCAGATATCATATCATATGCTGAGCAAAGCACAGCCAGCCAAGGACATGAGTGATTGTTTGACCTCTATGTTTGACCTCTGTGCATGCAACTCCCCTCATTCAGAGACACAACA
Organism: Oncorhynchus keta; assembly: GCF_023373465.1. Lineage (NCBI taxonomy): Eukaryota > Metazoa > Chordata > Actinopteri > Salmoniformes > Salmonidae > Oncorhynchus > Oncorhynchus keta. The sequence goes on from NC_068423.1 coordinate 19,136,937, forward strand.
TGTTTTTGTTTTATTGTGGCCTACAGATGGTCACTACCAATATTTTATTGATAACCATTGAATATCAAAAAGGCCCTGGCGTTTTCAGTCACCAACGTAATTATGTTTTTATAAGTCTCGTTCTTTCACTTCTGATTTTATTATACTCTAAAGTATTATAGATTTTGTTAGACTCTTACACACCACCAAAGTCTCTCATGAAACTACAAGATTCGCAACACACAGGTGTCGGCTGATCAACACGAATCCAGGCCTTGAAATGGAACCAATAAGTATTTGCTCTCTCTTTTGCCAGTTCTCCTCATACTCTGTGAGAAATAAAAGCGGGCTTGAGGGAAATCAGAAACAAGCCATGGAGAGGCATGCCTCATATTGCCTGGGCGCAACTCATAACTATAGATACTGGAGAGATTTGTACTTGAGATCTGGTCATTTGGGAAATCCCAATTTTTTATTTAACCAGGCAAGTCAGTTAACAACATGTTCTTATTTACAATGATGGTCTGGAACAGTGGGTTAACTGCCTTGTTCAAAGGCAGAATGACAGATTTTTACTTTGTCAGCTCGGGGATTCAATCCAGCAACCGTTCTATTACTGGCCCAACACTCTAACCACTAGGCTACCTGCCAACCCTACTCTAAAAGTTAAATTATATTGCTAGTGTATCAAGGATTGTTATTTTCAACGACTACTAAACAACAAAGTATCTCTGGGTCAAAGTTAGGGTAAGAGCTTGGTTCATGCTTAGCCTACACACAAAAAAAGGAGGGTTCCTCAAGGTTTCTATGGGAAGGGTGGTGGTTCTATATAGAACCATACTGATCCAAAGAACCCTTTGAGCTCTTCAATGGTTCTTTGCCTTTGAAAAAAGTTTTTTTCCCCTCTTTTAGTGAAAATTAAAACATAGGGCCAGCGGCTCATTGGAATATTTTGGGGGTGTGGTTTATGCACAGCTCTCACAGCAACCTTAAGTGAGAGTGTCATTCCAGTTGATATAATCTGTTGTGTTATGCTATTCCATGTTATATGTGACTGTGTCTTGTGAAGAACTCTTCAATCAGTTAATCATATTTATTTATAAAGCCTTTTTCACATCAGCTGATGTCACAAAGTGCTATACAGAAACCCAGTCTAAAACCCCAAACATTAAGCAATGCAGATGTAGAAGCATATCATGGTCTTGTGTGAATAGAGAACAGCTGACTAAGTCAGTAATTCTCTTCTCAGAAACCCCCAGCTGTTTCAGAGCTAGCACACCATTTAAACACAATAGTAAGACCTATGGAATTTTAACATTATATTATGGTTATTAAAGATCCACTATGCAGAAATCATTCCGCCAGTTCCTGGTGGCTAAGATTCTAATAGTTCACCTAATTTCAGGTTACGTGACAAAACAAGCAAGTACATTGTAGAGAATCATTGTACCATCTAAACCACTGTGACATATCTTTTCCATAACCAAACACATTGTATTTTCAGCTGTTTGAAGCTGGTGTACAAAACCAAAAGTAAAATAGGCAAAAACTCAACTTAAGTAAGGGAAGCATAGAAATAGCACACATAGAACATATATACTGCTTCTTAGACGTGCTTTCAATGATAATGACAGATCTACAACTTGAATTTTACTTTGGTCAGATTGCCCAAAAAGTCACATATTGCAGCTTTAAACAATAATAAAAAATAATGTATGGTTCGAAAAAGAAGCTTTTAGATTGAAAAGGGTTCTTTATAGAACAATTTTCCATAATGGATCTATGAAGAGTCATTAAAAAGGGTTCTATACAGCCCCAAAAAGAAAACATTTTGGGGGTTTTCCTTTTTGGTGCCCTATAGAACCTTTTTTGAACAGTCAAAATCATGTTTTTCATGAAATGTGATAATATGTTAAGGAAACCAGATCAAATGATGATGACCAAAGCATGAAAAATTACTGTTGCTTCTACATTGATCAAGTTTGATCTTAAAGATCTTAAAGTCCCCTCTATCATGTCAAACACTTGGATTCATTATTAAGGGACAAGGTGACATTCCTTAACTCTCATTTTAATACACTAATGGTAACATGATATTCTCTTACCTGATTTAAATAAGTACCGCCTTGTAACTAACATTTGAGAAGACGTGTTTGCAGAGGGGCATGGTTTATATAGCTAGATACCCTATTCATCTATGGCAAATATACTTATATGTTTCCCCTTTCATCTGTGTCTGGTGTTAGCTAGTTAGCTAGTTACTGGCTAGCTGGGTCTTCATCTGTGTCTGGTGTTAGCTAGTTCCTGTCCAGCTAGGTCTTCATCTGTGTCTGGTGTTAGCTAGTTCCTGTCTACATTTACATTTACATTTAAGTCATTTAGCAGACGCTCTTATCCAGAGCGACTTCATCTGTGTCTGGTGTTAGCTAGTTACTGTCTAGCTAGGTCTTCATCTGTGTCTGGTGTTAGCTAGTTACTGGCTAGCTAGGTCTTCATCTGTGTCTGGTGTTAGCTAGTTACTGGCTAGCTAGGTCTTCATTCAGCATGGAATAAAAGGGTCATTTAGAACTCTGATGCAGTTATCATGTCAACACATTCGTCAGTGCTGCACTGAACCGCCTCAAAAGAAACATACCAAATAAAATATATAATTGATGCAATTTCAATGCTGTTTGTGTTGCTATTTGTATCACCAAATTAGCTTTAAATGAATTTCCTGTGACACTGCTCACTGCATCCAAGTGGCTTGACATAGGTGTTTCAAAGCGCTGTTAGTCAAGGTGAGCTCATTCGTATAAGCTCCTCTCCCACTCAGCCTGTCTTTTCAAACTTTCTGGTAATTAGCCATGAGAGAAAAAGTACTTTTATATTGACTGTTCAATACCTTTACGAGTTCTTCATAGAACCTTAGAGAAGGGGGCTTTATAGCACCATACAGGTTCCATTTAGAACCTTATGAGCATGGGTCTTTATATAACCTTCAAAAAAAGGTTCCGCTATGGATACAAGCAAAATAACCCATATTTGGCACTATATAGAACCATTCATTTTTAGTGTTTACATTATATGATTTTGACTGTAGTCTAAGGAATTGACTTAAACCAGAGTCTAGACACACCTTCCCTGGTTTTAGATACAGTATATGTGGGCTACATGGAAAAGGAATGAGCTAAAAACTATTCAGAATTCTATGTGCTGCTGTGATGTGCCTGGTTCCATCTATAGCACTGTCCTCCTACATGATGTTACTGTAGCGTAGCTATCTGTGGAGGGCAGCTACAGTCTTGAGCCAATCAGAATATAGTTCAGGTTCTCTGGTTATGACCGTGCTATCTCACAGACACAGTTATGTAATGTATACTGAACAAAAATATAAACACAACATGCAACAGTTTCGACGATTTTACTGAGTTACAGTTCATATAAGGGAATCAGTCCATTTAAATTCCTTAGACCCTAATCTATGGATTTCACATGACTGAACAGGGGAGCAGCCATGGGTGGGTATAGGCCGACCAACTTGGGAACCAGGCCCACCCACTGGGAAGCCAGATCCAGCCAATCAGAATGAATTTTTCCCCTCAAAGGGGCTTTATTACAGAAATACTCAGTTTCATCAGCTGTCCAGGTGGTTGGTCTCAGACAATCTCACAGGTGAAGAAGCCAGATCTCAAAGTCCTGGGCTTGCGTGGTTGTGAGGCTAGTTGGACGTTCTGCCAAATTCTCTAAAATGACATTGTAGGCGGCTTATGGTAGATAAATTAGCATTAAATTATCTGGCAACAACTCTGGTGGACATTCCTGTAGTCAGCATGCGAATTGCACACTCCCTCAAAACTTAAGGCATCTGTGGCATTGTGTTGTGTGACGAAACTGCACATTTTAGAATGGCCTTTTATTGTCCCCAGCACAAGGTGCACCTGTATAATGATCATGCTGTTTAATCAGCTTCTTAATTTGTCACACCTGTCAGGTGGATGGATTATCTTGGCAAGTAATACATTCTCACTTACCGGGATGTAAATGCATTTGTACACAACATTTGAGAGAATTAAGCTTTCTCTGCGTATGGAACATTTCTGGGACCTTTTATTTTAGCTTATGACAAATGGGACCAACAGTTTACATGTTGTGTTTATACTGTATCTTTGTTCAGTGTATATAATCCCCAACCAGGCAACACAAATTTCATGCAGTGAGATGGACACACACAATAGAGTTGACCTTGTCTATCTTCATTAGTCTCAGTAATCATGGCGAAAACATGGTCAGAATTCCTCAGCCTCAGAGTCAAGCATGTGTGAAATCTTTGTGGCACAAATCACATGGGCTCACCTTCAGTGGTGCAATAGAACAATGGACAAACGTGTCGACCACTAAATTCCCACTGGGGTTCAAGACAATGTATAAGCAGACTTCTATTGGTTTTTGTCCAGGCATATGTTCTTTGGCAAACAAATGCACCTCCGCTTGTTTGTGTATGCTTACAGTGCTTTGGTATGCCTTGAATTGTAATGGACTGTACTGTCTGTTTCTCCCCAAGAAAACACAACAGCATGACTTTTTCTTGACTTTGGAGACCAATTCTGTGTAATTACTGTATGTTTTGTCTGCCATACAAAAGTGCATGTAATTTAATACAGAACAAAATCACAACATAATTTTCACCAACGATTTGACCTTTTCTCTTTTCCTCTCCTATTAAAGTAATCATAAGTCTACTATGCAGCATGGTTCATCCAAGCCCAACACACGCTATATTATTTCACAAATATATTGTTGACAATTCCCCAACATAATTGATTAATTCATGTTTTTTCCCCATTGTACATGGAATCTCAATACTAACTAAAACGAACTCTGATTGGCCTGCACATACAAGTCTCTACAATTTATACTGCATATAACTGGTGCGAAAACTCCATCTCAATACTACTACTAGATTTGTAATGGTTTCCGTGTAATTTTCAGTGTAATGATATCAAGGTAGGTATCCCCTCTGCCCCTCTGCTCCTAAACCATGGACCTGCCAATCAACCCAGCGTGCCAGCCTGCCAGGTTTCCTCTCCACTGGGCAGAGCTGTGGGTGGAAGTGGGCTCACACCGGCCCGAGCACTGGCAGGCTATCTACTGAGTCATCCCCATCCCATGCTTCTGCACCTGTGTGGGGGCGCCTCTCCCTCCATTTCACTGTCTATTTCCCTGCTCCTGGAGCATGTCCTACCCACGTGATAAGCACTGTGCCCCATCATGGCAAATCCAATACTGTCTGGTTTCTTCCCTGGTTTGGCATTGGAATCACGCACCGTAATAGGATTTTTAGTAATTTAAATGTAGTTACATGGGGAGGAAATGGTGTATTTGATATTGAGTAGAATACACACGTTGAATTATTTTGTAATTGTAATGACGATTTTAAAAAATGTGCCAGTTATAATGTACCGTTTGAAAATCATGGACAATAATTAGTCAAGATTTTAATTGAAATCATTGTCTGAACAGTTGTCTGAACAGTACAGTGCGGAAAGTATTCAGACCCCTTGACTGTTTCCACATTTGGTTACGTTACAGCATTATTCAAAAATGTATTTAAAAAAAATCCTTATCAATCTACACACAATACCCCATAATGACAAAGTGAAAACAGGTTTTTAGAAATGTTTATACATTAAAACAGAAATACTTATTTACATACAAATCAAATCAAAATCCAATCAAATTGTATTAGTCACATGCAAAGAATACAACCGGGTGTAGACCTTACAGTGAAATGCTTACTTACGAGCCCCAAACCAACAATGTTGTTAAAAAAATTATGGATAAGAATAAGAAATAAAAGTAAGAAGTAAAAGTTACAAGTAATTAAAGCGCAGCAGTAAAATAACAATAGAGAGACTATATACAGGGGGGTACCGGTACAGAGTCAATGTGCGCGGGCACCGGTTAGTTGAGGTAATATGTACATGTAGGTAGAGTTGTTAAAGTGACTATGTATAGATGATAACAACAGAGAGTAGCAGCGGTATAAAAGACGGGCGGGAGGGCGGCAATGCAAATAGTCTGGGTAGCCATTTGATTAGATGTTCAGGAGTCTTATGGCTTGGGGGTTGAAGCTGTTTTAGAAGCCTTTTGGACCTAGATTTGGCGCTCCAGTACCGCTTGCCGTGCGGTAGCAGAGAGAAGAGTCTATGACTAGGGTAGCTGATGTCGTTGACAATTTTTAGGGACTTCCTCTGACACCGCCTGGTATAGAGGTTCTGGATGGCAGGAAGCTTGGCTGTTCGCACTACCCTCTGTAGTGCCTTGCGGTCGGAGGCCGAGCAGTTGCCATACCAGGCAGTGATGCAACCAGTCAGTGTCACGTCGGTATAAATGATTCGGGAGACAGGCACAGGAATGCGTAATAGTTTTTTTTATTAAACCCAAATTATGGCATACCGTGTAAGTGCACGGGGACAAATACCAAACAATCACGTAAAAAAACACAGGGATGAACCCCAAACAAATGAGCGAGGAGTACCTTGAATAAATAACACACGTGCACAATGAATAACACACGGGATGAGACCGGTAATCATCTGCGCAATCCACAATGGCACGAAAGCCAAAACACACAGCACAGATACTCACACGCACACCTGTGTGTGGAGTAAAGGTGGTCCTGGATTTCTTTCCACTCTGGTTGCACATTTAACATGCTAATAGAAATTTGGTAAAACAGATTTAAGTTTCATTGCATTAAAGTCCCCGGCTACTAGGAGCACCGTCTCTGGGTGAGCGTTTTCTTGTTTGCTTATGACGGAATACAGCTCATTCAATGCTGTCTTAGTGCCAGACTCAGTCTGTGGTGGTATGTAAACAGCTACGACAAATACAGATGAAAACTCTCTAGGTAGATAGTGTGGTCTACAGCTTACCATGAGATACTCTACCTCAGGTGAGCAATAGCTCGAGACCTCCTTAGATATCGTGCACCAGCTATTGTCTTACCAGATGCCGCTGTTCTATACTGCCGGTACAGGGTAAAACCAGCCAGCTGTATTATGAGTGTCGTCATTCAGCCACGACTCCGTGGAGTACAAGATATTACAGTTTTTAATGTCCTGTTGGTAGTTTAATCTTCTGCGTAGGTCATACATTTTATTCTCCTAAGATTGCACATTTGCTAGCAGAATGGAAGGAAGTGGAGGTATTCAGACCCTTTGCTATGAGACTCAAAATTGACCTCAGGTGCCTCCCGTTTCCATTGATAATCCTTGAGATTGATTGGAGTCCACCTGTGGTAAATTCAATTGATTGGATATGAGTTGGAAAGACACACACCTGTCTATATAAGGTCCCACAGTTGACAGTGCATTTCAGAGCAAAAACCATGCCATGAGGTTGAAGGAATTGTCTGTAGAGTGCAGAGACAGGATTGTGTCGAGACACAGATCTGGGGAAGGGTACCAAAACATTTCTGCAGCATTGAAGGTCCCCAAGAACATGGTGAATTTCAACATTCTTAAATGGAAGAAGTTTGGAACCACCAAGACTCTTTCCAGAACTGGCTGCCCGGCCAAACTGGGGATTTGGGGAGAAGGGCCTTTGTCAGGGAGGTGACAATGCTCACTCTTACAGAGCTCCAGAGTGCCTCTGTGGAGATGGGAGAATTCCAGAAGGACAACCATCTCTGCAGCACTCAACCAATCAGGCCTTTATGGTAGAGTCGCCAGACGGAATCCACTCCTTAGTAAAAGGCACATGACAGCCGGCTTGGAGTTTGCCAATAGGTACCTAGAGGACTCAGACCATTATAAACAAGATTCTCTGGTCTGATGAAACCAAGGTTGAACTCTTTGGCCTGAATGCCAAGCGTCACATCTGGAGGAAACCTGGCACCGTCCCTACAGTGATGCATGGTGCTGGCAGCGTTATGCTGCGGGATGTTTTTCAGCGGCAGGGACTGGGAGACTAGTCAGGATTGAGGGACAGATGATTGGAGCAAGGTACAGAGAGATGAATGATGAAAACCTGCTCCAGAGTGCTCAGGACCTCAGACTGGGGCAAAGGTTCACCTCCAACAAGACAACGACCCTAAGCACACACCCAGGACATCATTCATCTCTTTGGGACAAGTCACTGAATGTCCTTGAGCCAGAGCCCGGACTTTAACCTTTTATTTTTAATACATTTGCAAACATTTCTAAAAAACAGTTTTTGATTTGTCATTATGGGGTATTGTGTGTAGATTTGATCAGTTTTAGAACAAAGCTTTAACTTAACACAATGTGGAAAAGTTAAGGGGCCTGAAAACTTTCCGAATGCACTGTAGGCCTATCCTACATGGGAAAGATGTGGAATGTATTGACTCCGTTCAGACTTACATGGTCTGTCTCCTTCCAGACTATTCCTGTTATCAGATAACTCAAAGATACGTAAGTATCAAAATGGTACTGTGTTGAAGCAGAAACATACCCACAAAACCCACTACCTTTATCTGAGCTCAACAGCCATTTGAAATTGACCCCAAAAAATGTTCATTGCTGTACCTGTAATACCAAAACCAAAATGTCCAGCTTCAGATTGATGTAATTGATTGAGTGTGTGTGTGTAAGACTGTTTGTGTGCGCGCACCAGGCCCTCATCCCACAGTGTGCATGGAATCACTATGCAATTATAATGCAATTATAATAGGAATACATTTAAAAGAAAATAAATTATGTGACTCAGAGTGAGGTTTAACCCCTCGCCGAACCTTGAATAGCAGTTAAGAATGTAATCAATGTGACTGATTGATTACTGGTTATGTCAGCACTGGCCCTGGGAAATTTAAGCTTGATCAGTGGTGTAGTGCAGGGGTTCCCACTTTTTTAAGTCAGGCCACCCTTCCAGCATTGAGGAACACCCCCCGCGCTTGCGCACGCTCCACATCTGTTGCTATGGCCAAAAGCACTGTTCATGGCACAAACTGTTTATACCCCTCTTGCTGGCAGAGAGGACATTTTGCAGGTTTTAAAGCTGACTTTCTTGGAATTCTATACATTTCTTCACGTCTAATGTGTAGTCTAATGTGTAGTCTAATGTGTAGTCTAATGTGATCGCTGAGTGACTCACTGGATCTGGACATTTCTGACAAGTTGAAATGGATTTAACTCTTTCCTTTTCAAATCAAAATCAAATCAAATTGTATTTGTCACATGCGCCGAATACAACAGGCCTAATTGTATCACAATAAAATAACAATGACGAGGCTCTATATTGGGGGTACCGGGTCAATGTGCAGAGGTACGGGTTAGTCAAGGTAATTGAAGTATTATGTTCATGTAGGTAGGGATAAAGTGGCTATGCATAGATAATAAAGTAGCAGAAGCATATGTGAAGAGTGTGAAGGAATGTGTGTGTGTGTGTGTGTGTGTGTGTGTGTGTGTGTGTGTGTGTGTGTGTGTGTGTGTGTGTGTGTGTGTGTGTGTGTGTGTGTGTGTGTGTGTGTGTGTGTGCTTGTTTTGTGTGTGAGTGTGTGTTGAAGTGTCAGGGCAGTATGTGTGATTGTGTGGGTAGAGTCCAGTGAGCGTACATCGAGTCAGTGCAACAACAAAAATAATAAATACAAATGAAGTGTAACCATTTGATTAACAGTTCAGCAGTCTATGACCTGAGTGGCTGGAGTCTTTGAGAATGTTTTGGGCCTTCCTCTGACACAGCCTTGTATAGAAGTCTTGGATGGCAAGAAGCTTGGCCCTGTGATGCACTGGGCCGTACTCACTACCCTTTGCAGCACCTTGCGGTCAGATGCCGAGCAGTTGCCATACCAAGCGGTGATGCAACCAGTTAGGATGCTCTTGATGGTGCAACAGTATAACTTTTTTGAGGATCTGAAGACCCATGCCAAATCTTTTCAGCCTCCTGAGGGGGAACAGGCATTGTCATGCCCTCTTCACATCCGTCTTTGGAGAATGTTTTTCTTGTAGGGGTATTCTCCAGTGTGAGTAAGTAGTTCAGATGGATCTGACGGCTTACAGGCTGGGAGAACATTCAGAGATTAGCAGAGCAATCATACTCTGACTCAAATAAGTCACCCAGTAAAATTCTACTTGAGTAAAATTCTAAAAGTATTTTGTTTAAAATATAGGAATCACAAGTAAATGTAATTACTATAATATACTTAAGTATCAAAAGTAAAAGTATAAATAATTTCAAATCCCTTATATTAAGCAAACCAGACAGCACCATTTACTTTTTTTGTTTTTATGGATAGCCAGGGGCACTCTCTAACATTCAGACATTTAAAAACGAGGCAATGTATGTTTAGTGAGTGCGCCAGATCAGAGGCAGTAGGGATGACCAGGGATGTTCTGTTGATAAGTGTGTGAATTGGACCATTTTCCTGTCCTGCTAAGCATTCAAAATGAAACAAGTACTTTTGGGTGTCAGGGAAAATGTATGTAGTAAAAAGTACATTTATTTTCTTCAGGTAAAAGTAGTCAAATATATAAATAGTAAAGTACAGATACACAACAAAACTACTTAAGTAGTACTTTAAAGTATTTTTACTTAAGTACTTTACACCACTGTATAATGGTAGATAAGGTCTCAGTATAGTGGAGAGGGTATTGTTGCTGGTTCTGGAGAAAACTGATGGAACTACATTGAGGAGTCAACAGGAGTGGAACTGAGTGAGTGGCACAGCAAGATGAAGAAGTTCACCCCTTTTTACAGTTAACAATGCTGACTGAGGGATAGTTGAAATATGGACCTCAAAATTTAAGCAAAAACATACGCCGGCTAGATTTATGATCAAGCAGTCAAACATGGGTGAACTTCACGTCAAAACTATTCAATATGTATGAAATAAATGATCCATCAGTTAGCCATAATAAAGATGGATGCCTGACATACAGTCCACATGCCAGACGGTCTTGTTCTTCTTGTTTTTCTTTCCACTTAGTCTTAAAACTCTATTTGGATTACATTTTATGCCTCATTAATAGCTCAACTCGATGTGGTGTTTAATGATAGCCGGGTTGTGTTATACCAGTGCTAACAGAAATTGCAGAAATATCCACTAGTGTTTGAAATGCTTTCTGCATGCTTTGCCGGGTTCTGTAAAGCTGAAAGAAAAGCACATTTGGTGTTACTAAATGAATCAATAAATCATCCTATTTTATGGCACTGTTAGCATGGTACCTCCATGTGGCATCATCAGTATTGTGCATATTGTGTTTGGGAGGTAAGGTGCACAGAGAAAAGCTGTTGGTGCTCGCCAGGAATGAGGTGGGTTTGACTCGACACTGGCCAAGGTACGAGGGTAAGAAGAACTCACTGAAGGTAACACATGGGAACGCATGCCTGTGTCACAATCCATTTGAAGATCATACTATGTGTTGAGAAGCAACTGCTTGCTAAGTTTACAGTTAGGTTTAGGTTTAGAATAAGGGCTAGGGTTACTTTTAGGGTTAGGATAGGGGTTACTTTTAGGGTTAGGATAGGGGTTACGTTTAGGGTTAGGATAGGGGTTACGTTTAGGGTTAGGATAGGGGTTACGTTTAGGGTCAGGATAGGGGTCACGTTTAGGGTTAGGATAGGGGTCACGTTTAGGGTTAGGATAGGGGTTACTTTTAGGGTTAGGATAGGGGTTACTTTTACAGGATAGGGGTTACGTTTAGGGTTAGGATAGGGGTTACTTTTAGGGTCAGGATAGGGGTTACGTTTAGGGTTAGGATAGGGGTTACGTTTAGGGTTAGGATAGGGGTTACGTTTAGGGTTAGGATAGGGGTTACTTTTAGGGTTAGGATAGGGGTTACGTTTAGGGTTAGGATAGGGGTTACGTTTAGGGTCAGGATAGGGGTCACGTTTAGGGTTAGGATAGGGGTCACGTTTAGGGTTAGGATAGGGGTTACGTTTAGGGTTAGGATAGGGGTTACGTTTTTTTTCTCACCTTTATTTAACCAGGTAGGCCAGTTGAGAATAAGTTCTCATTTACAACTGCAACCTGGCCAAGATAAAGCAAAGCAGTTCGACACATACAACAACACAGTTACACATGGAATAAACAAAACATACAGTCAATAATACAGTAGAAAAAGACTGCATACAGTGTGTGCAAATGAGGTAGGATAAGGGAGGTAAGGCAATAATATAGGCCATGGTGGCGAAGTAATTACAATATAGCAAATAAACACTGGAATGGAGATATTGGGGTGCAAAGGCATAGATAAATAAATACAGTATGGGGATGAGGTAGTTGGATGGGTTATTTACAGATGGTGCTTAAAGCTAGTGAGGGAGATATGAGTCTCCAACTTCAGTGATTCTTGCAGCAGAGAACTAGAAGGAAAGGCAGCCAAAGGAAGAATTGGCTTTGGGGGTGACCAGTGAGATATACCTGCTGGAGCGTGTGCTACGAGTGGGTGCTGCTATGGTGACCAGTGAGCTGAGATAAGGCAGGACTTTACCTAGCAGAGACTTGTAGATGACCTGGAGCCAGTGGGTTTGTGATAGATTGCATCCAATTTGTTGAGTAGAGTGTTGGAGGCTATTTTGTAAATGACAACGCCGAAGTCGAGGATCGGTAGGATGGTCAGTTTTACGAGGGTATGTTTGGCAGCATGAGTGAAGGATGCTTTGTTGTGAAATAGGAAGCCGATTCTAGATGTAATTTTGGATTGGAGATGCTTGATGTGAGTCTAGAAGGAGAGTTGACAGTCTAACCAGACACCTAGGTATTTGTAGTAGTCTACATATTCTAAGTCAGAACCGTCCAGAGTAGTGATGCTGGACGGGCAGGCAGGTGCGGGCAGCGATTGGTTGAATAGCATGCATTTAGTTTTACTAGAATTTAAGAGCAGTTGGAGGCCACGGAAGGAGAGTGGTATGGCATTGACGCTCGTCTGGAGGTTAGTTAACACAGTGTCCAAAGAAGGGCCAGAGGCATACAGAATGGTGTCGTCTGTGTAGAGGTGCATCAGAGAATCACCAGCAGCAAGAGCGACATCATTGATGTATACAGAGAAGAGAGTCGGCCCGAGAATTGAACCCTGTGGCACCCCCATAGAGACTGCCAGTGGTCTGGACAACAGGCCCTCCGATTTGACACACTGAACTCTATCAGAGAAGTAGTTGGTGAACCAGGCGTGGAAATCATTTGAGAAGGCTGTGGAGTCTGCCGATAAGAATGTGGTAATTGACAGAGTCAAAGGCCTTGCCCAGGTCATTGAATACGACTGCACAGTAATGTTTCTTATCGATGGCGGTTATGATATCGTTTAGGACCTTGAGCATGGCTGAGGTGCACCCATGACCAGCTCTGAAACCAGATTGCATAACGGAGAATGCACGGTGGGATTCGAAATGGTCGGTGATCTGTTTGTGAACTTGGCTTTCGAGCTATCTGGATTTGGGTGAAGGAGAAATGGGGGAGGCTTGGGTGAGTTGCTGTGGGGGTGCAGGGCTGTTGATCGGGGTAGGAGTAGCCAGGTGGAAAGCATTGCCAGCCATAGAAAAATGCTTATTGAAATTCCCAATTATAATGTATTTATCGGTGGTGACAGTGTTTCCTAGCCTCAGTGCAGTGGGCAGCTGGGAGGAGGTGCGCTTATTCTCCATGGACTTTACAGTGTCCCAGAACCTTTTTGAGTTTGTGCTACAGGATGAACATTTCTGCTTGAAAAAGCTAGCCTTAGCTTTCCTATCTGCCTGTGTATATTGGTTCCTAACTCAGAAGATAGATGGGGGGCAATCAATTCACATATGGTGTCCAGGGCACAGCTGGGGGCAGAGGGGGTCTATAGCAAGCGGCAACGGTGAGAGACTTGTTTCTGGAAAGGTGGATTTTTAAAAGTAGAAGATCGAATTGTTTGGGTACAGACCTGGAAAGTAATACAGAACTCTGCACTTCAGGTTAGGGTTAGAGATAGGGTTAGGGTTGGTAGATAGTTCGTTTAAATGTTACTGATAGTCTGTAAATAGTCTAATGAGCATCTACAGATGAATTATTCAAATAAAACAGTTAAAAATAATATGTAATAATCTGTTGTAATTCCAGACTGTGGAAGGACCTGCTCCTTTTCAAGACGGATGTCATCTTCATTTATCTTACTCCCACCAGACAAGTGTCTTCTTTGATCAAGTCTGAAGCCACCAGCCTCTACTGAAAACAGACAGCCAGGGATAGTTCACTATCTTGAATGGGAGCAACAGGTTTCGTAGCCCAGAGTGCAGCAGACGAGAGCTTGTTAGCATATGGTGGCCTGGATGGTCCACAGTTTGAGGAGGCTCCAGCCAGTCAGCGCAGTTTAGCTGAGGGCTATCTGACACAGTGGCCTCAGAGCCAACAGATCTCTACCTGCTAGACGTGATGCTATCTGACAGCCGAGTCCGGGAGTAGGGATGGAACACATGCCACCGCCGACGCGGCGGGATTGTTTGTCACAAGAAGACAGTACATTTAATCACAATGACTGATTATAGATTGCATGTATACAGAGATCCAGTACATTCTGAGAAATAAAGGTTTAGATTTGTTCTCTAAAAGTTACAACCACTGGGGTGCAGACTTAGGATAACTATAGTTTAAAACAAGCTTTGTGGAAAGTAAAAAAATGTTGAGGCGGAACAAATAGTTACGATGGAGGTGAGTACAACTACACTGAACAAGAATATAAACGCAACATGGAACAATTTCAGATTTGACTGAGTTACAGTTCATATAAGGAAATCAGTCAATTGAAATAAATAAATGAAGCCCTAATCTATGGATTTCACATGACTGGGAATACAGATATGCATCTGTTGGTCACCGGTACCTTAAAAAAAAGGTAGGGGCGTGGATCAGAAAACCAGTCAGTATCTGGTGGGACCACCATTTGATTCATGCAGCACAACACATCTCCTTCGCATAGAGTTGATCAGGCTGTTGACTGTGGCCTGTGGAATGTTGTCTGAAGTTGCTGGATATTGGCGTGAACTGGAACACGCTGTCGTACACGTCGATTCCAGGGCATCCCAAACTTGCTCAATGGGTGACATGTCTGGTGGGTATGCAGGCCATGGAAGAACTGGGACATTTTCAGCTTCCAGGAATTGTGTACAGATCCTTGCAACATGGGGTTGTGCATTATCATGCTGAAACATGAGGTGATGGCGGCGGATGAATGGCACGACAATGGGCCTCAGGATCTCATCACGGTATCTCTGTGCATTCAACTGGGATTCATCCATGAAGAGCACACTTCTCCAGCATGCCAGTGGCCATTGAAGGTGAGCGTTTGCACACTGAAGTTGGTTATGACGCCAAACTGCAGTCAGGTCAAGACCCTGGTGAGGACGATGAGCATGCAGATAACTGTCTCAGGGAAACTTACGACAGTTTGTGCAGAAATTCTTTGTTTGTGCAAACCGACAATATGATCAGCTGTCCAGGTGGCTGGTCTCAGATGATCCCACAGGTGAATAAGGCTGATGTGGAGATCATGGGCTGGCATTGTTTTCACGTGATCTGCAGTTGTGAGGCCACTTGGATGCACTGCCAAGTTCTCTAAAAGAACATTGGAAGCGGCTAATGGTAGAGAAAGGAACATTACATTTTCTGCCAATTGCACACTCCCTCAGAACTTGAGACATCTGTGGCACTGTGTTGTGTGACAAAACTGCACATTTTAGAGTGGCCTTTTATTGTCCCCAGGACAAGGTGCACCTGTTTAACAAGCATGCTGTTTAATTGGCTGTCAGTTGGATGGATTATCTTGGCAATGGAGAATCAAATTTGTGTAAAAAAAATAAATTGTGCATATTGAACATTTATGGCATCTTTTATTTCAGCTCATGAAACATTTGACAGACACTTTACATGTTGCATTTATATTTTTGTTGAGTATATGTACCTGTAACTAATGGTACCACCCCGGCAGACCTGGGCAGAAAATAGTTGTATTTTGTTCTTTATTTCAATACTTGAGGAAGTCGAATACAGATAATCAACTAAAGGTAACTATTGGCAATAACAATGGTAATAAGAACCATTTTTTTTAAATGAAACTAATTCAAATAGACAGAACACACATTGTATCATTTTTTTACCCATCCATTTGGGTCACTTAATTGGGTTCTTGAGCTATGATCCACAGGGTCAGATCCAAAGACTGGAGGCGTGGCTTAGAAGGGTAGTGGCTTTCAGATAGTTATTTTTGGCAGCTGTGAGACCAAGTGTCATTCTGGTTAATCTGTTCTGTTGTATTGTCAACACATGTTAAACACTGGCGCTTGTGTAGCTTAATGAGCTTTACACATGCGAGTTGCCCTTGTATATCCCAATGTTGGGATCGTTACCACATTGTTATAATATTTAAATGATGTATTACATTAAAATACATTTTTATATAAAAATGTTTTGTGTTTAAATATGTCATATGCAAAAATATTGAAGAAAAATTGACATTTGCACTATAGAAACTTAAAGGGGAAAATTCACAGCTGCTCCATTTCACTATACTGTATATGCACTAAATAACAACGTATGGGTCTCTGGACACTGTAGAGCTTCAATTAACTTTCTTGAACCTACTGTACTTTCTCAACTACACTCCATTGAGATACCACTGCAAAGTTCCTCCAGCAGAGATTTGTTAGTGCTAAAAAAACACATTTACTCTGAGGTCTCTAAATTCGTCTGAGAACACTGCATTACATTGTACCTCTCTTGAAGCTGTTTGGGAGGAAATAGCCTCATGTAGCTTTTTACAAGTTTACGTTTTTCTGTCTTATGTCTGAAGGGCCCATACGCCCTTTTCCTCCAAACCGTTTTCTTTAATGTGGAAGAAGTACATGCTAAGCACAGCGACAGGTGTGTGCACTTTCAATTTACTCCAGTTTCACTTCCTCTATTTCTGTTTTAGGGCTAAAGGGATTTTGGATTTGTGTATGAAAATGGTATGGAACTTGGTTACTTTTTAACTGAAGTTTTGGTCTGAGTTACACAATTCCCACAAGTGTTATTTGATGTGAATAAAAGACAAAGAACTATTCTTAAGGTAAAGCTCATGTCTTATTTACAATGTATCTTAAGATCTCGTTCCTCCTGCCCTAATATTTATTTGACATTTTATTCTTCCTAATAATAGATGGAACTTTGTCACTGTGTATTAGACACCTACTAAACAAAGCCCAATGTTTTCTCAGCACAGTATCGTATATTGTCTGTAATTGAGAGCTCTTCCTTGCTTCCCTTGTGTAACGATGAAGACGATCCGTTAACATCTTTTCTTATCTCATTGTCATTCTTCACACACATGAAAGGCAGTCAAACAGGGAGGGAAGAAAGAATGAATTCCGTTGTGTTTTTCTGGACTGACTCCACTCCTGTGAATTCTTGTAGGCTTCTTATGGAATGCATCAACAGGAGCCTACTGATGGGGTGAGGAAACAGCGACAATGATGAAATACCAGTGAAACACTCAGCCCCCAAAACCGCCATCTTCACCCCCTTTCACTTACATCACTCATTCAATACATCATTGCAAATTCCGTAATTTGGGGCATTTGCCTATTCAAGTTGATGCAAATTGATAAAATATATTATCTAGCTAAATTCAGAGAAGAGATACTAAAATAGCCTTGAAGCTGAGACCTTGGTTACGGATAATATTAATCTGCTGTGGAGTTCATTCCCTTGAGCTACATTTTCTTCATACATGCACGTATTAAGAGAATGTAATATTTATGTAAATGCTCAATACATGACTTGATGCTACATGTGGTTCAATTAATATAGTGCGTAGTTATGTGGTACTGTTCATCTGATGCGTAACACTTTCTTTAGATGAGATTATAGCAATACCTTAATTAGTAAAATATCCCTGAAGCTAAATCTGCAGGTATAACAGAGAGTCTCATAGCAACTAGTCACATATTAAGTGTAATTCCTTGACGGTGCTGTTTAATTGAAGTCTAATCCAATCTAGTTTCTTTCAGTTTAATTAATGATGTATGAGGGGATATCATTATGATGGAATGTGCCTCATTGATTAAACCTTCCGACGAAATGAAGTCTGCCACTTCTGTTTTACTCATGATACGGTGGTGAAATGTCAACCCCCTGGGGGTATGAAAACTCCAGCCATGATTTCCATCATTTTATTTTCTAATTAAACGTAGGAACATATTGAGCTTATTTGAACTCATATTAAGGCAGACTGTTGAAACGCTGGTGCTCTTTAAGGCTCGGCAGGATGCTAAAAGAAAGCCTTGAACACTTGATCTCTCAGGAACACAAAGATGGAAACATACATCCCTAAACTATCAAGATGGTACAATTCAGCCTTAATTAGACATTTTACAACTAATGTTTGCAGTCAGCCCTCTTCTCATATTTCTATCCTCAAATGGCTTTTTTAGGAACAATTTTTTGTTGTTTTTTTTTGTTGTGCTTTTCTGTTCGTTTTCACAGATCTTGTGGAAAATGTTGGAAAGCAGTTGCGCTTCAGTCAGCTGTTGGAAAACCACCACATCTCATTTGAAGTATTTGACAAAGATGTGTCGACGTATAAGAGGAGGTGTTTTGAGAGAAGAAGCCCAGTGGATTTGTCCGAGTTAAAAGCACTCTGTGCCTGAGAAAGAGGCTTGAGTCAAACTGGAAGGAACCCATGTGCTAGCTGAGTAATGATTAATAATCCACAGCCCCAACACCTGCTCCCCTGGAATGGATTGCCTTGCCTTGGGATGCGAGAAGTCATTTATATCACTTATGTTCCCCCAAACATTAGGCCTTCCACCACCACCAGTGCAATTCTTTAGTGCTACAGAAATCTTGCTTTTAACTTTGATTTCACATAGAAAATAATTCATTTTATGAAGGCAGGAACAAAAATGCACATTTACTGAATGAGAGGTATTGAAGACCTGCTACAAACACTCATTTTTCCATATTGTTTCCTGGTTGAGATGTGATCTCAGCCATTGAAGCAGCACATGCATTTTGGTTGCACGACTGTTTTGATCTTTATCATATTCTGTTTGTTGCTGAGGCATACTGTAGCATGCGAGCAACATACTAAGGAGTGTTGTCAAAGACTCATATTGGGCAGGGTTTCTCCGACTAATGCCTGGTTTCTGTAAGTCAGTCCTGGAGGGCATGTCTGTCTGTCTGTCAAAACAGATCTACCCCCTCTCTGCCCTCTTAAACAGCACTCCTAAGTTTTTGCCCAAGCCTCAACACTCACTGAGCAAAGCACAGATGGGTTTCAAATCCTTTCTTGGCAAAGAAGACTATACTTAGATATCCAGAGTGCAGTTTATTATTGATCGTGGCTACCCTTATGTAAAAAACATATGATTTCACATGTGGAAAAATCACATAACATTTTGCACGTGTGATCTCATGTTCAACCATGTGTTTTTGGAACACTTCACATGTCATGATCTGGATTTTCACATGTGAAAACGTGTTTTTGTTCATATCACATAACCTTTCACCTGTGGATAAAAATGTTCACGTGATTTCATAGGGGGATGCCCTGCAAACAAAAATGTATCTTCAGAACACAGACAGTGCTTTTAACTTAAATATCTGGCACACTTTGACATACATTTCTTGTTTATACAGTAGTTATTATTTCAACATTACCTTGAGATTTGAACTCACAACATATTGGTTCACTGCATTCGAATATTGATGCTACACTCCCATTCTGTATCAATAACCAATTTCACTTGTATTATTACCCTTTGGACTTCAATGTAGAACTCAGCTTTGTTACAAATATACTGAAGAAAAACAACTATATTTATCACAGTGATTCAGGAGTAACATTAAAACAGAATAACATGCCCCACGATCATTAGACTACTATATACAGAAACCCCTTAAATTGCTGAAATAAGTAAATTCAAATGTCAGAATGACTGATAACTAAAATAGCAGTGAAGATGGTACTCCTTTGCTAAGTGCAAAGGAGTATAGGTAAGGAATGGGATTTTTGTGGCGGAGCAGAAAGGTCAGTGCACCTCAAATACTAGAGGTTGTGAGTTCAAATCCCAGCTGAACAGTGATAACACATGCAATTGCTAAAGTGATAACGTGAAGTTTCAAAAACACATATTTTCAAATGTGAAGTGTTCCAGAAACACATTTTTAGAAGTGAAATGTCATGTGAAGTGTTCCAAAAACACTATCACATGAAATCATGGGATTTTCCATATGTGAAATGATGTGGTAACATGACTCTTCACTGTTAGCCATTGCTGTTAATTTTACAGTACATTTTTGTCCTTTTACGGTAAATTTCTACAGGAAGTGTTTTACTATATATTTACTGTGAATCGCAATGCACTTCGGTACTTTTTGGCCGCCCATCCTGCAAATGGATTTGGCACGCCTCACTTGATATTGTTTTAAAATAAAAGGATACAAGTTCAGATGCACTTATAGCACAAAGTCTTTTTTTTCATCTGTAATTTTATAAAAAGTTACCGGCTACCAAGTTTCAGTGAAAATAGTGGAAACAACTTTTAATATATTTCTACAGCTGAACTGTATTTTTACTGTAAATATACTGCACGTCCATTAACTGTAATCAGGAAGTTCACAGAAATTCTTATCCCAATTAAGTAACATTTGGAATTGGGTTCTAAATTGACTGGAACTGACCTCAACATTGGTTAGCACACTTAGGATGCACCCACATCTAGGGTTTGAAGTCACAAGCTCTTGAATGCCAGCATTCACGACCAGGTCTGTGGCCATGACAGTGATCGGACACAGATTTATTGACAATAATACATTTCTGCACGTTGCTAAAAGTTGCCCGGAATCAAGTCAATAATCATGCAGTTAACTGACAACACCAACTAAAAAGTAGCTATGCTCAGGTAAACACACAACTGCCAACACCCGCATAGCTGGTGCAGATCTAATAGAATCTAGCCCTAAGTTTCCATAAATGGCCTCGGGATCTTGACCTTGCCACCTTTTAGTTTGTAGTGCAATAATGTCTTAGCAGTACCACCAGATGGTTATGTGTTACCAAGACCATATATCCACACACTCTCAATAATAAAAGTACGCTTACTTACAGTGGTGTTCCCTGATGTACAAAAAGGTCAAAGGTACACATAAGGAACCTTCAGAGTTACACATAGGATTTCACATGGTACTGGTCGGTACCTTTTAGGTTACATGTGCTGATAATCTAGTATAATGGTATATTTTTCTACTCAAAATATTCAATATAATGCTGCGTACGTAAGCATGTGGGAGGTTAGAATTTACAAGTTGTGGAGTCATAAATACCAGTTGAGAAACATCAATTGACGAAATGACCAACAAGCTGCATCGACCATAAACTAAAAGTACAGCTATCATGAATTCAAAAATCATATTAATAGATTGTTTTTCATAAATAATGTTTTGTTGTTACATTTAACTGCTGAATATGCGGTTATCGAGGTCATTTCCTTAGTAGGCGATGTCAGAGGTCAGCATGTGGGAGAGCTCAGGGATGATAGATGCATTTCCCACTGGCAATTACCAGTTGGAGGGCCGTTGAAGTGGATTTTATGTGGTAAATTTACACTTCCCACTTGGTTAGTAATGCAGGATTAGGTACAATCATTAATGCACTTTGAAATGTAGGTGAGGGGCAATGTGCTGGCAGGGGCTCATTAGCATATTGTGGAAACATTGTACCAATTTAAGTGGTTTTATTGTTATTTTGATAAAGGTTGAGCACCTCTTTTGACACAGTTCTACAATTTCTGTACGAACTTGTGAAAATCAAGAGCTGTGCTTCTTCCAAAAGCTTAACAGCAGCTGGTTCAGAGGAAGTTAATATTGAATCTTCAATAACTTGCTATTAACTACTTGTAAATTGGCTAATGTAAAATTCCCTGTAGCTAATCTGTCACATTCACAGTGATTTGACACTATAGTAGGTAAGTATTACAATAGCATGGTGACTAGCAATGAATGAAATAGAGTATCACTCTTATATCAGCCTTTGACAAGGCTGCAGGACTGACACTACATTAGCACATTGTTTTCACCTTAATACAACAGACAAGTTTAACTGAGATGACATTCACTATCATGGGAGACCAAAATGAGTAGCTTAAAGCCACACCTCAAAAAAAAAAACACTCCGGCAGTCTTCTGATAGGATGCCGTTGCTACGGTATGCAGCCAATCAGCAAGTGATGTGAATGTTATCAACAGAAACATCAGTGGAGGCACAATAGGTTACTGGTATTGTTTTCCAGTGATGTTATTGACTTTCACAATAACTTACTGACAGGTATTTTCCAGTTAAGAAATGAAAACGTCCTCTAACGGTTGGCAGAAATACACATATATTTAACCACGCCCCAAATATGCGAATTAGCCTCAACCAGTACATTGCCCCCACAGCTCTTGATATTTTAAAGCACAGTGATGATCGTACCTTATATTCAAAATGTTGGGTGGAGAAATCTCACAGACCGACAAGGTACCGAACTGTACAATATGAGTTTATATTTGTATCTGTGAAGTGCACCTTTGACCTTTTTGTACCCCAGGGAAGAACACTGTACCCTAACCATACCATTATTTTTGAGTATTTTACCGTTTTTTCTGATTGCATAGGTACTATCTTTGAAACTCTAGGAAATGTATTGCAAAACTCTAGACACTAACCACAAAATCATACACCATCATTTGAGTAAGCACATGAAGCACCAACTACGCACTGATGGTATAAATGAAAAACACTTGTGGCGTTTTCTTTTCCTGTGTGCAGGGCATAGCAGTTTGCAATAAAGTTTTGTCATACATGTAGTAAACACACACACACACACAGGTATCCAAATGTGTAAAGTATGGATGTGTATTCCCTAACATAACACACTATCAATACAAAAAGTTGAACAAGGTTTTTTTTCTCAATATGTTCTAACACTCCTCAAACAACAAAAGCGCAGAAGAAGAGAAAAACTTTTGTGCTCGAAAAAAAATAAGAGAAAACAATGTACCTTCTTTGTGGGTCATAAGACTTCATCCACATCCCATTGTTGTCTTGAGCTAGGCAGCATGGAAGGTAGTCCCGGGACGTTGATGAAGGCGCGGTGTCCAATTATGTTTCTGCTGCGGCCCCTTGTTTTTGCAAGGTTGAAACCTGCCTCGTCCAAATACAGTACAGTTGAAGTGGAAAGTTTACATACACTTAGGTTGGAGTCATTAAACGTCATTTTTCAGCATTCCACACATTTCTTGTTAACAAACTATAGTTTTGGCGAGTCGGTTAGGACATCTACTTTGTGCATGACACAAGTAATTTTTCCAACAATTGTTTATTATTTCATATATAATTCACCGTATCACAATTCCAGTGGGTCAGAAGTTTACATACACTAAGTTGACTGTGTCTTAAAACAGCTTGGAAAATTCCAGAAAATGATGTCAAGCTTCTGATAGGCAATTGGAGGTGTACCTGTGGATGTATTTCAAGGCCTACCTTCAAACTCAGTGCCTCTTTGTTTGACATCATGGGAAAATCAAAAGAAATCAGCCAAGACCTTTTGTAGACCTCCACACGTCTGGTTCATCCTTGGGAGCAATTTCCAAACACCTGAAGGTACCACGTTCATCTGTACAAACAATATCACGCAAGTATAAACACTGTGGGACCACACAGCCATCATACCGCTCAGGAAGGAGACGCATTCTGTCTCCTAGAGATGAACGTACTTTGGTGTGAAAAGTGCAAATCAATTCCAGAACAACAGCAAAGGACCTTGTGAGGATGCTGGAGAAAACAGGTACAAAAGTATCTATATCCACAGTCAAATGAGTCCTATATCGACATAACCTGAAAGGCCGCTCAGCATGGAAGAAGCCACTGCTCCAAAGCCACCATAAAAAAGCCAGACTACGGTTTGGGGGTGGCAGCATCATGTTGTGGGGGTGCTTTGCTGCAGGAGTGATTGGTGCACTTCACAAGGGAGGAAAATTATGCGGACATATTGAAGAAACATCTCAAGACATCAGTCTTAATGTTAAAGCTTGTTAGCAAATTGGTCTTCCAAATGGACAATGACCCAAGCATACTTCCAAAGTTGTGGCAAAATGGCTTAAGGACAACAAAGTCAAGGTATTGGAGTGGCCATCACAAAGCCCTGACCTCAATCCCATAGAAATTTGTGGGCAGAACTGAAAAAGGGTGTGTGAGCAAGGAGGCCTACAAACCTGACTCAGTTACACCAGCTCTGTCAGGAGGAATGGGACAAAATTCACCCAACTTATTGTGGGAAGCTTGTGGAAGGCTACCCAAAACATTTGACCCAAGTTTAAATTGTTTAAGGCAATGCTACCAAATACTAGTTGAGTGTATGTAAACTTCTGACCCACTGGGAATGTGATGAAAGAAATTAAAGCTGAAATAAATGATTCTCTCTACCATTATTCTGTCATTTCACATTCTTAAAATAAAGTGGTGATCCTAATTGACCTAAGACAGGGAATTTTTACTAAGATTAAACGTCAGGAATTGTGAAAACTGAGTTTAAATGTATTGGGCTAAGGTGTATGTAAACTTCCGACTTCACTGTATCTGTTGATGAAAATCAATCTCTGGCCTCGTAATGAGGCTCCAACGCTCTATACCCAAATTCATTAACTTGAGATTGCTTTTCTTTGTAACTTGTGGAACACTATACTCCAGCGTTTTCAGAATACAGGCATTGCACTTCAGGCAGTCCAACTAGACCTGTCTAATGACGTTTGTCTGGTGTTCTTGAGAGATTTTGTGGCAGGGCTTCATGATCAGTTTGATAGCTTTGAGGCAAAAGGAAAGGACATGTCACCATGCCAGTGTTGTGTTCGAGACCACCTAAAGCGATACCGTTTCTAGACCAAGACTGGAGCAACTCGAGGCCGAGTCAAGACCAAGACCTTACGGGGGGGCATGACCGAGTCAAGACTGAGACCGATAGGGGGACAAGGGGTCAGACCGAGACCAGAAAAATGCGAGTCCAATGAGGCCATGTGTGTAATTTTGTCAAATCACCACCATAATAAGAGTTTTAAATGTCCAGTATTTTCGTGTTCATATTTCTTTAGACAAAAATGCATGCTGAGGGAAAATCGAGACACTCTACAAATTATTACTAACCCAAACACAGTGGGGAACAATGGGCCTTCTAAGCCTTCAGAGAAGGGCTAAGGATTTATTAAATAATTATTATAATAACAATGATCATTATATTATTATTTCAACAATATTCAGAATTAATCACTTCAGTTTTTGTTGGAAAGGAAAAGGTTAAGAGAAAAAAATATAAATTTAGAATTTTTCTTTGCTGGTTTCTGGGGAGATAGATCTATCAAGCTAGGCCATCAAAAGCTAGATAAAGGCATTTGCCATTCAACTGTATTAGGGCGACATTTTTGAGTGACAGTGGAGTCAAGAAATCAGATTTTGTCTTATTGAGTGGGTCCGTTTTGACAAACACATATGGAAAGTTCTGCCTTCTTGAAGGCCAACACGTCACTGTGCAATAGAGAGCAGTAGTTTTCCCATGGTCTAGCTAGCTTTTATTGTTGGCGAGTTTGCAGCGGCTGCAGCAGGTGTTATCAAAGAGGATCTTGTTGCTAATTTGTTAGCTTCTCCCTTTTCAATAATTACTTTCAACAAGAAGTTAATTAATTTTCAAATGATCATCTGGTGAGTTTTTTTCTGTTTTTTACTGCAGCGAGTTTGCTGTTGTTGCATTTAAAGTGGAACTGACAGCATTTTAGCAACGTGAAATCTTATTCAATCTGTTCATATACACCCCCAGTGTTACTTTCCCCAGTTTCTGTGTTGTTGTGGGTTTGTATGTGTGTGTTTCAGGATGGCTTCCTGGATTCCAAGCAGCTGGCCCCACTGCAGATTGGCGCTCTGACCCCGTCCTCTCGTAACTGTCTACAATTACCGATTCCTTCTGCAGCTTGAAAAGACAGTGTTCCTTTGTTACAGAAGAGAGCTTATTTGTATGTCCTGTGTTGGTTGTTGGTCTGGTAAAGTTGTTGTAAAGTAATTTTGTAGCCGGTCCTGCAGAGGTATGTGTATGCCAAAGAACTTAACGTTTTTGGTTTATTCAGAGGGGGACCGACCCACCCCACCGGCCTCGATGAGGCTCATCATGGGTCTGGCCTACTATTCCCCCTTTGTGACTTAGGACCCCCTACCAGCGGGTGGTGTTGGTGTCCGAGGCGCAAACTAAAAGGTCGGACCCTATGTACGAGTTGTCAGCGGCCGCGTTGTTATGAGAATGGCTGTAACCTTTCAACCAAATCTCCTGGTGTTTGTGCTTCAAAACGCTCAGTGGCTGTTGAGGCCTGTCAGTCTCCACCGCATCCGCGTGTGGCAACCTCTTCAGTACCTGCGAACTGAGATGAGGATATCGGTCTGTGATATCGCAAAGTGTTTCACCAGTGGGAGTCCTCAGGTCAGTTGCTGGACTGACGCCATTAGTGTCATTGTAAGGGCTGACAGTCCCCAACAAAGTGGAAGGTGTATCATCGGAAGCAGAGTATACTCTGCGCATCGATGCTTTTCTTGCTGAGACGGATGCAGTGTTGCGGAAGTGTCCGAAGGGCAAGAGAAGTTAATCTCAACTACCGTATTGCACGACTGCAAGGAGGAGGGAAGTTGCTTATTCACAGAGACAGCTGGCTCGAAATCATGAAAATAATGGTCAATCAGGTTGACTGATGGAATGTGTGGAGATATCGTAATATCTCCTTGGATCGGATTCTGCACCAAGAGGTTTCTAAACGTCTTTCCCAATTGGTGCTTTCGACAGATACCCCTCGTGAATGACTGTGTTGCAGCTAGCGTTAGGGGAAGACAATGCGGTCAGTGGAGGAGATACTGTGGCCTGTGACCAGACCTGGTTGGTTTTCCAATCCATCAATGGGATTAACCAATCCATCAAGTCTGCTCCAAGTAGCAGGGGTACAGTTTCGAGGCTGGTAACATACACAGGGTGAACGAGCGATACGTCCTGGAAGTGCAGTTTCAGCATGACCCTCAATGTGAGAGGCGAGGTAGTCGGAGTGACGCCTCGAAGTGTAGTGTCGCATCGTTTCACTTTTAACCAATGTTTAGTTGGTTTCAAAGCCCTTTTGAGATCATCAAACAATGTTTGCGAGATGAGTGATATTGTCGTGCCCGAATCGATTAGCGCATGACAAGTTAAGCAGCCCTCCAGGACTGTTTCCAGGTATGGGCATTTAGATTTGTGTTTAGTGGACATATTCCCCACAAAGTCGAGTGTTCGTTCGCAACGAGGTGATGTGCCATTTCTGTTCAAGGTGGAAGCAGATCGACTTTTCAGATTTTGAGTAAGCTTGGCTTTAATGAAGCGTTTGACATTTTCTTCGCAACCTTTTTATCAGAGTCTATAGACAAAGCCCGGGGGCTTGTTTCTTGATCAAGCGGGCCGTGGATAGGGTCTCGAATGAGAGCGGGAGAAATTTGAACTTTAACGTCCTTGCTATGGGTGTTAATTCCTGGTAATTCCCCGTCTTGTCCTTGTGACTTATCTTTCACCATTTTCTCAAATTGTTCTCACTTTAGTTCATCCCGTAGAGGAACTTCTGGAGAACATTGGTCTACATTTTGATCGTCCGTCAACCCTTTGTTACCCTTGTAATCTGACACTTTTTGTGCGTTGGGTGCAGGAACGTAGCGAACAGGTCAAGGTCAGTTATTTTGACCGCGGAGGTTATTGGAATCATGGTTTCATCGTAGAAACCGTTGTTGTGCGTCATCTCTCAACGCTCCAATACCTGATAATGCACCCTCTAACTGGAGTGAGTGCTCCTGGTCAAATTTCAAAACCGTGTGGTCAGGGCTCTTAGCGATGTGAACTTTTGATGCCTCAAAAACTGTGCTTGCAAGCTCTTTGAGTTGTAAGATAGGCAAGCCAACGTGGGCTGCAGGGCCCAAGTAGGTAATGAAGGTGGGATACATGTTCGACAGAAACAGTTGTTTGAATGGTTCGAAGCCGTGGCAAGTTTAGCGTAGACATTTAGCACGTGTTGCCGTTGTAGACGAATGAACCTCGTCACGTGTCTATTCGACGTTAGCTTCAGGTAAACCCTGTCAGAACACGTAGCGTCCTCTGTCAGCTAGAAACGTCTCAGTATCGTTTGGCTGACCTGGAACGGGGTCAAAGGTGGGGAAATTCTTGATGAGTTTGTCAAGGTATTCCGCACCAAGCGGGCGGAGAGGGTTGGCTTCCTCCTGTGGGGAAATTGGGGCCAAAAGGCCAAGAGGAGGAGCCAAGCTTCGGCTTTGTTGGCCAAGAGGCGCCATATTACTCAGTGCCGAATGGCCAAGAGGAGAAGACTGAGAGACACATGAGGGAGGCAAAGTCTGAAATCTATCGTCTTTACTCCTGTGAGTACAGGGCTCCGGTTGCTTGGATTGGTAGTCACGCTGGACTTCCTCCAGATGGTACCTAAGGGTGGTATTCTGCTGCATTGCAGAGTCCACTTGAGCGCTTAGAGTTCTGATTTTGGACACGTGAGTGTCACACTTGCTCCTTTCGGTCTCAAACTTATCTGTCATGGTTTGCAGATTGAGCTCTTCAGTATGTATGGAGCGAGAGAGTCAGTGATGAGATTTCCTCCGCTTGCTTAGATATCAATATTTCCATCTTCATCTCCTGACTTCTTTCATCATTCATTTGGTCAACGACTTCAATGAGATCTGCTGATTTGTCATCAACATACACGGAACCCAAACCGGCTGCGCGCGTGCGCCATCGTGCATAAATGTATTTCATCCCCCTACACCAAACACGATCATGACACACAGGTTAAAATATCAAAACAAACTCTGAACCAATTGCATTAATTTGGGGACAGGTCGAAAATCATTAAACATTTATGGCAATTTAGCTAGTTAGCTTGCACTTGCTAGCTAATTTGTCCTATTTCAAAAGGACTTTTATTTTAGCCCTTGGCGACGCAGATGCTCGTTGACGGGCGCAAGCGGTGGGAGTGCAATAATTGAATAACAGATTTCTACATTTATTTTGTAACGCTCGCGATGTGAGCGATGTAGTCAGGGTATTAGTCATTGTGTTCATTAACTGATCGTCTTTGGTTTGCAGCATTTGGACTAGAACAGTATTGCTTTGAGTAACGTTTATCAAAACTGCATGCATGTTATCAAATTGCGCGCTCCTGTTTGTAGATAACTCGACAGATTTATCTAGTTTGGAGTGGACTTCATTGTATTTAGTTTTGGCTAAATCGAGTTGTTCGTCATCATAAGTATTTGCAATTACTTTTAATTGTTCCGTTTTCAAACGCAGGTCAAGGGCTAGCAAAATGTTTACATTTGCTGCTTTTATCATTAGTTGTTTGGTTCTCTCCACCTGTCCCTTAGCAGCCATGGTTTATGGCGATAAATAAGGATTAAAGTGGAGAGAACCTTTACAATGCCTGCGCCCGATGGTTGATTTTGGAGAGCATTTTTCGCAATTTATGTTTTTCCGCTAATGGCATAGTTAGAGTTTGCATTGCTGCTGAGGTCAGTGATCAATCTTTTTATCGGTGAGGGTTCACTAATTAGTAGGGGACTGGGAACCACCACCTCTGATAGCTTGCACATTCTTTAAAAATGTGGAGCTGCAAAAACAATTTTAATCCATTTAAAGATGTTAATGAACCATCAATACTGAATCAGTAATGTGGAAGTTGGATGTGAATGAATTTGGAAAAGCAAATTTAAATGATTAATCAATGTTAATGATAAATCAAACCTGTATAGGCTATTTGAGAATTAAACTTCAATTAACCTGAAAGCGTAGCTGTATCAAGGTTAATGTGGAAAATTGTCTCATTTGTAGAAACCAATCAATTTGGATATTATTTAAAAGATCCATTTGAATAAGGTAAGTCTGGCAATTTTACCCCTTAGTTCAATTGAACGAGACATCGATATCCAATCAAATTGAAATTGTCTGGATATCAGAAGAGAAACCACTTGTTATAAATGTGAGACAAATTTGGATCTCAAATTAATTTTTATTTAAAAATGCAATTATTTACCACCAGTGGTCGCTTATCCCTGAGGGCTGAAACCACATGGGATTCACCCGAAGGCGGGACTTCCATCAATACTGGATCAGTACTGGGGAGCTGGGCTCAATGAGCTTGCAAAAGCACATTTAATTGATGAATCAATTTGAATGATAAAGCAAACCTGTATAGGCTACTTGGGAGTGAAACTGTAATTAACCTGAAAGCGTATCA
The DNA here is from genome assembly GCF_023373465.1 of Oncorhynchus keta. Lineage (NCBI taxonomy): Eukaryota > Metazoa > Chordata > Actinopteri > Salmoniformes > Salmonidae > Oncorhynchus > Oncorhynchus keta. Next base: position 19,167,172 of record NC_068423.1, read on the forward strand.
AGATTAATGTAGAAAGTTTAAATTGTCTCATTTGTAGAAACCAATCAATTTGGATATTATTCAAAAGATCCATTTGAAAAAGGTAAGTCTGGCAATTTTACCTCCGAGTTAAATTGAATGAGATAACGATATCCAGTCAGGTTGGATTTGGTTGGATATGATACAAGTAACCACTTGTTATAAACGTGAGACAACGTTGGGTGTTACATAGAAATAATTATACAAATGTAAGAAATACTGGCGATTCTTCATACCCAAGCGGTCACTGATCGCAGAATGTTGAAATCAAACGGGTGTCCAAAGGAGGTGGAACATCCATGTTCTAAGGCACACAGTGTTGCCATGTGAACGAAGGGAGAGAAACAAATGGCTGCACTCTCTTTGTTAGCTTTAGCATCTTGTGCAGGCTAATCCTATTTGTCCACTTTCAAGCACAACATAGGATCTTAAACAAGGGAACGGTTTTACTTATAACGTCTTACGTTCAAACCCTTTCGGCGATAGGTGTCGTTTAATCGGGACACGCGGAAACATGTAATACACCGTTGTCTACTCATGTTCCTTAGAAGGCAAGAGATAATTACTCGCTTGTTCAGTTAATATATCTACTTCAATTTCTCTAATTGCCAGCCCATTATGTCTGGCTCAACAAATGTATACTGAATGAGTCTACTCGCTCCTGAGGCGCGAGTGACAGAAAAAGCATGTGTGGCCCAACGCCCTATTTCTCCGAATACCTGATCCGCAGGCCCACATGTAAGGCCTGGCTCGTAGCATTCGGTAATCGACCCTACACTGACTATGTCAGAGAAGCAACACGGAGGAAGTTTCAAATGGCAACACACACAACCAACCAATTCCTGTCTACAACTCCCATGGTGTATAACATAATCTGGGTGTATCATTTAAATTAGCTTTTTAATTTCATGTAGGCTGAATGCAAAATTAAGGCCTCATTTCTATTTTAGATTCCTCACACGGGCTCCAATATGTCGTGTCGTGACTATCATTAATGTGATTGACTGTTATTTTATTAAGTCCACCTGCTCGTGCTGCTGCTCCAGTTTCAACTGTTCTGCCTGCGGCTATGGAATCCTGACCTGTTCACCGGACGTGCTACCTGTCCCAGACCTGCTGTTTTCAACTCTCTAGAGACAGCAGGAGTGGTAGAGATACTCTTAATAATCGGCTATGAAAAGCCAACTGACATTTACTCCTTAGGTGCTGACTTGCTGCATATTATTATTTGACCATGCTGGTCATTTATGAACATTTGAACATCTTGGCCATGTTCTGTTATAATCTCCACTCTGCACAGCCAGAAGAGGACTGGCCACCCCTCATAGCCCGATTCCTCTCTAGGTTTCTTCCTAGGTTTCGGCCTTTCTAGGGAGTTTTTCCTAGCCACCGTGCTTCTACACCTGCATTGCTTGCTATTTGGGGTTTTAGGCTGGGTTTCTGTACAGCACTTTGAGATATCAGCTGACATACGAATGGCTATATAAATACATTTGATTTGATATACAAATTGGCTTATTTATTTACCAACTAACTAAATAATCACACAGAATTACATAAACACACAAACAGAATAGCTTACACATTGATTACTACATAATGCAATGAAAGGTCCCTAGTGGACTAAACCCGATATGATGGCTTGGTAGACAATGGAAAGGGGTGGGGACAGATAAAGAGTGGGAAAGACAGAATGGACCCCCTACATACAGTTGATAACTATGCTCAAGGAAATGCTAATACTTTGCACATGAACGGCCGCTCATTCTAAAATAATTTCAATGTGCATATTTAGGCTTGTATCAAAGTCTTTCGTAGTCGTAGCTCTGTTATTATGGATACGTCAGACGTACCAATGGCCGTTTGATAGGGAAATGTTCTTTAGAATGGATCTTTCAGAGTACCACCCGGTGTTTCTCAGTCGCGTTTACTGGACTAAAGTACATAAACAGCTGCCGACTGAATGTTCTTGTGTAGTCTTCATCTTCTTCACTCAAGAAAGTTTCAGTGTCTAACCATTTCATACCTTCCAGCTCACGCTATTGGTCTCGTTGGTCTATAGAGTGGTAGCCATTTCAACGTGGGGATTCCCATCCATCTGTTTTCTGATATTTGGATTACAGAAATATTGTTTAATTATTCAACCTTTTGTTGTCACAGTACTACAGAATTCCTCTCTGCTGTAACAAAGGGATTTTTCACTTCCCTTTCATTTTGTGGGAGAGAGTTCCTGCAGGTATTTTACGACCGTCATAAAACAGTGGGAGAGAGGGGAGGTCTGGTGCCTATGATCATCACCCAAAAGGGCAAGTCATGACAAATGTCAATTATGTATTTTTGTCACGGCTGTTAAAGGAGGAGGACCAAGGTGCAGCACGGTGAGCGTACATATTCTTTATTTAAGATGACGCCGACAAAAACAATAAACACTACAAACAAACCGTGAAGCTAAAGACTGTGTTCCCTAAACAAAGTCAACTTCCCACAAACAAAGGAGGGAAAAAGGGCTACCTAAGTATGGTTCCCAATCAGAGACAATGATAGACAGATGTCCCTGATTGAGAACCATACCTGGCCAAAACATAGAAATACAAAAATCATAGATAACAAAACAGAATGCCCAACCCAAATCACACCCTGACCAAACCAAATAGAGACACTTAAAGTCTCTCTAAGGTCAGGGCGTGATCATTTTAAAGTACAGTATTCTAAATAACATCTGACATCTCGGCTTTCACATGTCCTCAAATGTTGTGACATGTCATTTCATGGTATGTTAATCTACATTTTTTAATCTATTTTTTTTCACAATATCATGTTTTTACATGTACTCATATGTTGTCACGTGTAGTTTTATGCTTTCACATGTTGCTTCACATGTTATCACATCACGAAGCAGTCAGACGTCTTTGTCCTGTCATGTCCCTTGTATATATCGTTTTAAATCTTTTTCGTTGCATATCCTTTAAAATATTTTGATAAACCTCAACATCTAAATACTCTCCTGCAACCCGCCTCACCCAATGTAGCGTGGATCTGCTTTTTTTCCCTAAAGTATTTATATTTACTTCAGATCTGGAATCCCTCAACTGAAGCTAGCCAGCTAACTACTAGCTATCAGTCAGCAAACCATTGCCAGCTGTCATCAGCTAATCTTCAGCTCGGAAAGCTCTCGTCAGTTCGAACAACGTGACTCTAACCAGAGCATAACGGACCTGTTATTTTTATCCCCGGATTCCTCCAGCAAACTGAACATTTTCATCTGGATCTTCACAACTAGCTAACCGCAATCCTGGATGACTACTCCTGGCTAGCGTTTCCATTCCAGAGCAAGCACCAATTAGCTTGAAGCTAGCCCGGCCAGGGCTCCTGTACTACCACCAAAGTATACTCCTGGGCTACAATATCCGGACCCCTTCTACAGCCGGTACGGGGCATGGAACCCCGCAGATCCCCTGTGACTGGAATACCAACATAATCTGCCCGAGGACTCCAACAGGCCCCTGAGGCGCGACGCCCGCTGAAGGCCCTTTATGCTAACCAACTAGGCCTGCTAGCTACTTGGAACCCTACTAATTCCACGACTGGTCTATCGATGTCACCACACGAAAGAGGCAAAAACAGACTTACACCCATCGCGACGTCCCCCAAAGGCTAACTTTCTAGCCCCTGCGATCTGCTTGCTTGCTAATCTGGTCTGCTAACTGCTAGCTTCCCGGGCCCGGTCTGCTAACTGCTAGCTTGCCTGCCCGGTCTGCTAACTGCTAGCCCTTGCTAACTGCTTGCTTGCTTACCCGGTCTGTTAACTGCTAGTGTAACAGAATAACTTTATGTCTGTCCCCTCGCCCATACCCGGGCGCGAACCAGGGACCTTCTGCACACATCGACAACAGTCACCCACGAAGCATCGTTACCCATCGCTCCACAAAAGCCGCGGCCCTTGCAGAGCAAGGGGAACTGCTACTTCAAGGTCTCAGAGCAAGTGACGTAACCGATTGAAACGCTATTTAGCGCACACCGCTAACTAAGCTAGCCGTTTCACATCCGTTACACTAGCCCCTGCTAACTGCTTGCTAACCCGGCCTGCTAACTGCTAGCTTGCCCCGGTCTACTAACTGCTAGCTGGCGGCCGCGGCCTGTTAACTGCTAGCTTACCTGTCCGGTCTGTAACTGCTAGCCCATGCTAACTGCTTGCTTGCTCTGGTCTCCTAGCACCTAGCTTGTTTAGCCCCGGCCTACTAACTGTTAGCATCGGCCTGTTAACTGTCTGAATCGCCGTGTCCCCAGCCAGCCCAACCACTCACTGGACCCATATGTTCACTTGGCTACGCATGCCTCTCTCTAATATGCCTTGTCCATTACTGTCCAGGTTAGTGATTACTGTCTTATTTCACTGTATAGCCTCTAGCCCTGCTCAATATGCCTTAACTAACCATGTTGTTCCACCTTCTACATATGCGATGACATCACCTGGTTTAAACATCTCGAGAGACTATATCTCTCTCTCTTCTTTACTCAATACCTAGGTTTACCTCCAATGTACTCACATCTACCTACCTCATCCCCATACTGGTATGTATTTATCTCTACCTGCACACTCATCTTCTGCCGATCTACCATTCCAGTGTTTAATTGCTATGTTGTATTTACTTTGCCACCATGGCCTAGTTATTTCCTTAACTTACCTCATTTGCACTCACTGTCTATAGACTTTTTGTTTTCTTTTGTTCTACTGTATTATTGACTGTATGTTTTGTTTATTCCATGTGTGTTGTATGGGTCGAATTGCTACGCTTTATCTTGGCCAGGTCGCAGTTGCAAATGAGAACTTGTTCTCAACTAGCCTACCTGGTTAAATAAAGGAGAAAAAAATACAAAATATATAAAAATGTACTTCACATTAAATCACATGTGATCACATTAGATCACACAAGATCACATGACATGCATGTGGTTTTTCCATAAGGGTAACTTGCTTCTGACTTTTAGAATTTATATGGGAATTTATATAGGCCATGAAATTATATCAAGTTACACACAACGACAGGTGTGAGTTCAGTGATGAATTCATCACTGCCCCATCATCATCCAATTGGGTATATAGGCATGACTAAATGTGTCACTTCATGATTGGGCTTATTGGCCTCTGTGTGATTGACATTGGACAATGTGACTTCCTGCGTGTATGGTAGTGGACAGGCTCCAGAAACAGGGAATTGATCGTCAGATGCTGCATGTCAGAGAGGCACTACAGCTAGGCTGGTTCTCCGGCCAAGCCCCCTGAGACGGAGGAAGCGATGGGAAGGCTATTTCAGAAGACAGGCTTCGTGTTCCCATGGCCTCTGTTATTGAACCACTCTTTACACTGGAAATGCCTTAAAGCTCATCTTGCGGTTATTGTCAAGTGGTCTTTCTTGACAGAGTCAAAGAGAACATGTTTGTCTTTCTCTCTGTAGTTTCTTTGGATACCGATGGAACATTTTCCCACTTTTCAGAGATGATAACTGCGATAGCTGTTGATGATTACTGAAAACTTTCATACGGCATTTCATGACTCACAAGTCTAACAACTCTCCATTTTCATAGTTTGTTGACAATCATTCTATTCGATTGTGATGAATAACCCTTTAATATAAGTTCCAAGGTCAATACAGGCCTACATACCTGGTTATTTATGTTTTTTTTTCTGGATGTCATTCTATAATCCTAATCGAACTTACTTGAATGGCACCTGAATGCTTGCTTCCAAGTGTCTAGTAAGTCGATGCAGTTGTTCTGTGCACAACTTTCATGCTACACAGAAAGTAACGGAAACTTTGTTCAGCCACGGAACCAATCCCTTCTCTGGGACACAATCTGTGGAGACAATTTTCTGACTGTCCAATCTCATTCTTTTCAACACTGCTCTAAGAGTACCAGATTTTGGCCTGGCCCTGTGATTTTTGGGGACAAACAAGTAGGCTCACTTTTACAGTGTAGAGCGCCATGTTAAGAGATCTCCAAAGGACAGAAGGTGTCAATTGAATTATAGTTAAACTTTTGGTAATCTAAAAATATATGAAAATGGAATTATAGACCCAATTTGTTGACCATAACTCTATATTTATATATATATTTGTACCTTTATTTAAACAGGGAGCCACCATTGAGACCAGGGTCTCTCACAGGGGAGCCCTGCAATTCATAAGACACAATCTCTGTTATTGTAAAACAAACTCAAATACATCACAATGTAAATATTCAAGAAAAACAGTTACATTCCTCAGTACGAATCTCCCCAATCAACATTTTTAAATGCCAAACAGAACCAGAACATCCAATTGTAATGTATTTTGTAGTTTGTTCCAATGTGGTGAATTAAAACTAAGTGTATTTACCTCATCCGGTGGAGACACGACGAACCTCAAACGTTAACCAACCCTGTGAACGGGTTGGGTATCTCATGTTTTTATACTTTAACAACAAAGTTAGGTAAGTCAGAAGCTTGTATAGTAGAGCAAAAATGGTGTAATGAAGTGATCTGCGTTTACTTTAATGAGGACCAGCCAACCTTTTGATACAGGATACAGTGGTGAGTAATAAAACAGTCGCCTGTGGGGCCTCCAGAGTGGCACAGCGGTCTAAAGCACAACATCGCAGTGCCAGAGGAATCACTACAGACCTGGGTTTGATCCCGGTCTGTATCACAACCGGCCGTGATCAGGAATCCCATAGGACTGTGCACAATTGGCCCAGCGTTGTCTGGGTTAGGGGAGAGTTTGGCCGGGAGGACTCATGACTCGACCTTCACCTTCCGAGCCCGTTGGGGAGTTACAGCGATGAGACAAGATCGAAATTCTGGAGAAAAGGGGGGTAAAATACAATAGATAAAATGTCACCTGTGATAAAATGAATGGCGCTATGGTAGACGGCATCCAAAGGTTCAAGAGTAGTGGCTTTTGAAATCTGGTAAATGGTGTCATCATTAAATCTTAGCTTTTTAACAAGCTCATCTGTATGTTTTTGAAACATTAAATCTTAGCTGTTTAACAAGCTCATCTGTATGTTTTTGAAACATTAAATCTTTGTCAATCCAAATGCCCAGATATTTAAGGGGGGAGTAACACCTTCGATGGGAGAAACATCCAATGGATAAATGTGTCGTCCATCTGAATGATTTTTGTGAGAATTAGAGAATGTGTATTTAGTCTGCCCGCATTAATTAAGTACACATTTTAAACCAACCAGGGCATTCAATAAGGTAACAAGGTCAGATTGCAGCTCTAAGAAAGCCTGGCCAACAGTTGGGACAATGGCATACATCACAGTGTCGTCTACATACAGATGATTATTACAAGTTTTAACCGATAGACCAATAGTATTTATATAAATAGTAAAGAGAACATGTCCCAATAACGTCCCCTGCACTACACCTTTGGTAATATCCAGGAAACTAGACTTAACATTGTGACCTGTCTGACAGAAAATTCTCAAACCACTTACAAGAAGCCTGATCCAGGACTATTTCAGTCAACCTTTGAATGTGAATGTGATGGTCAACAGTTTCGAAGGCTTTGGAAAGGTCTATAAATAAGGCAGCACAATTATTTTTGTGGTCTGAGCAATTTAACACATCATCTAAAATAAGCGTCGCAGCTGAAACGGTACTATGTCCCGGTCTAAAACCGGACGGGCACACATTAAGAATAGAGTGAGAGTTGGCCAGGGATTATAAAACATTGAAAAGATCATTTGGAAAATGGATGGTAGTTATCTAAGTCAGAAGTATCTCCTACTTTATGTAGGAGGAGAACGTGTGCCTCTTTCCAGATCGTAGGGATAACACGTGAAACAAATGTGAAGTCAAAAATAGATGCCAATTGTCACACCCTGATCTGTTTCACCTGTCTCCTCTGTCTGCATCTGGGTCTCACCTTGTGTCGTTATAGTAAATGGTTCCGCAATTAGTGAAGCATTGAGCTACAGTAAGAAGGGATCAAGTGAATCAGCCGCTATGGATTTTTTTACATCAATCTTTAGCAAGCACTTAGTAAATCATGGACATCAAAGGGTTGAAATGAAAATAAAGTCTGTTAGTCTATTTGCTACAATCTGTTCTGAGGTAACCAAAGGACTCCCTCTAGTGTAATGAATACAATTTTCAGAGACAATCCTTTAGAACAGGTGGCCATCTGATCAAAATGATTATTAAAAGCACCACAATTGTGCATTTTGTCTGTAATGGGACCAGAGGCTCTCAGACCCTGCTGGGGCAATGAGGGGATGGAGTTGTGTTTCAAAGATTTGACCACTTTCAAGAAATTGGCTGGATTACCACCATTCTCCGATACATAATTCAAGAAATATGTTGATTTTGCTTCTTTTTTTTAAAACAGGGATATACATCTATTTCTAAAATGTCTGAAGCACTGCCAGTGAGACAGAATCAGTCAGTCTAGCCTTAGCCCAAGCTACATTTCTTTCCTGTAATTTATCTGACAATTCATGTGTGAACCAAGGATAAGATCTGCCTTTCCCCTTCAAGTTAAACAGGGAAATAAATAAATGTAAGGGCCTGATCCGAGTCAGTGATAGTTGACACAACCCACCAGTCACTCAACCCTAGCTCAGAAAAAAATATTGCTAATTAAATTCCCCAAATGTTCTTTGTCATCATGCGAGAGCGAGATTTAGGTAGTTTACCATCTCTTATGCAGGCAAAGGGTCAATGGTCACTGAACTCATAAGAAAATATCCCATTGGCTGTAAACTTATGAGTAGTTTGTTGGTATAATTTATCTAAAAGAGTAGAATTTTCATGGTGTTTAAAGTTGGGGCGAGTTGGTTTAGTTATCAGCTAAATTAGATTTAGCTCAGTACAAATATCTTTCAGCCCATCCGGAACTGGAATCAACCAATCTAAAGTAAGATTATCCACTATTAATAATTCAAATTTAGCATAGTTAGACAGCAGGTCAAGCAATTTGCTAAGAGCACTCATGGAGACAGAGAGAGAGCGATAAATTCCCAGGAGCGTCAGATGGGCATTATTACCAAGGCCCACATTTAGGACTAGACATCCAAATTGCTTAGGGACAAAGGTTGTGATGGATACAAAAACTTTCAAGTTCCTCTTTATGTAAATGGAAACACCACCTCCTCTGCCAACTCTGTCAAATCAAAAAAACATTATAACCAGTCAGAGACACAGAGTCCAGCATCGATTTATTTAACCAAGACTCAGAACTATGTTCAAAGGAGACAATTAACAAGTTTCTCTTCTTGTCGGCTTGCGTTTCGACAGGACAAGGTGTCCACCTATAGAAGGTGATGGTTACAAGAGGTACAGAAGGCGGACCGCAGTGAGCAGCACACCTCCTGTCTGAATCAACATGCTCAATATTTGTGTGTGTCGGCACTTGTCTGTGTGTTGCTATTGAAACCGGCAGCCGACCACCAGGCCCCCCCCAGGGAATAGCTGACCGGAAGTAGGGGAAGTTTTGGCAGTTCAGTGCATTGTAAAAAGTGACTGTAAAGACTGACTGACTAGAGATTATTTATTGTGACAGCAATGCAGCTTTTGTTAATTAGTTTTCAAAGCAAATATTTTCAATGTACATAAAGAAGCCTACAGTTGTATTGTAATTTCAATATTTTCCTATCATGTCATTAGTAACATTGTTCTTTAGTCATTCATTTCACACAATGAAGGCAAAGTGTGACTGTTTCTATCTGAGAGTGTCAGAGTCGTGTGTATAGGTGGCAGGGAAGTCAGACGCAGGAGAATCAAACTTAGTGGAATGGAGTTGTTTAATAACTTGAAAACAAACGTAACTCCAAAAACCATTTAAAAAATAAGTGGGTACGAGGACCTGTAGCGCACCAATACAAACACGAATACTGAACAACAAACAATCTCTGACAAGGACATGAGGGGAAACAGAGGGTTAAATACACAACAGGTAATGAATGGGAAACCAGGTGTGTAGGAAGACAAGACAAAACCAATGGAACATGAAAAATGGATCAATGATGGCTAGAAGACCGGTGACGTCGACCGCCGAGCACCGCCCAAACAAGGAGAGGCAGTGAGAAAGTAATTAATCGAGCGACTGGTATAGCCTCTGAGTGGTCAATCTCTGTATGTGGACGACCACCTGTGGCCCTGTTCTGTTCTATTGAGAGGGACAGACTTAATCGTAGATGATAGTGATGAGAGTAGACCTGCAGAAAATATCACTGTGAGAGTCTGCTGGCGACACAGAGGAGTCCTCCTCACCTTTATTATTCAACAGTTGGAGCGCCAGACACACCCACTAGATATAGGTCCACATGAAGCCACTACGGGGCCTCTAAACCCCCACTAGATACAAGTCCACATGAAGCCACTACTGGGCCTCTAAACCCCCACTAGATACAGGTCCACAGGAAGCCACTACTGGGCCTCTAAACCCCCACTAGATACAGGTCCACATGAAGCCACTACTGAACCTCTAAACTCCCACTAGATACAGGTCCACATGAAGCCACTACTGGGCCTCTAAACCCCCACTAGATACAGAACCACATGAAGCCACTACTGGGCCTCTAAACCCCCACTAGATACAGAACCACATGAAGCCACTACTTGGGCCTCTAAAACCCCACTAAATACAGATCCACATGAAGCCACTACTGGGCCTCTAAACCCCCACTAGATACAGGTCGACATGAAGCCACTACTGGGCCTCTAAACCCCCACTAGATACAGGTCGACATGAAGCCACTACTGGGCCTCTAAACCCCCACTAAATACAGGTCGACATGAAGCCACTACTGGGCCTCTAAACCCCCACTAGATACAGGTCCACATGAAGCCACTACTGGGCCTCTAAACCCCCACTAGATACAGGTCGACATGAAGCCACTACTGGGCCTCTAAACCCCCACTAGATACAGATCCACATGAAGCCTCTACTCAACCTCTAAACCCCCACTAGATACAGGTCCACATGAAGCCACTACTGGGCCTCTAAACCTCAAACCTAGGCTGAGTCTTTGAGGCCCAGCTACTAGTCAACTTCCCTTCATCCTAGCATAATACTGAACCACCTGGACTGAAGCTTATCCATTAAATGATTTAGCCTCAATGAAGGTATATGTAATATAGTTCATTTTGAATATTTAAAATTAATTGAATTTAGCAATGTCAGAAGGTTACACTTGAACGGAGGGAGATTCAAGTGGTGCAGCAGTCCAAGGCACTGCATCGCAGGTCTGACAATGGCTCTCAGTTGAACAGTGTTTCCACCGACACATTGGTGCGGCTGACTTCCGGGTTAAGCGAGCAGTGTGTTAAGAAGTAGGCATCCAGGCGTGTCTCGATCTTTGCCTCTCCTGAGTCCATTGAGGAGTTGCAGCGATGAGACAAGGTTGTAACTAGCAATGAGAGAAAATGGAGTAAAACCTTTAAACAATATAGAATAAAAAGAAGGAGGGAGACTTGCTGAAGATGTTTTCTGCAATTTTATAATTTGTCCTCTTCCACCCATTGGTGTAATGTTTCGTGCTGCAGCACAGATGCTGAATGTTTTCCTTGATTCTGATTCATGTTCTGGATTAAAACAGACTCAAAGAAACAATGGTGACAATAACAAACAGGGGGAGCAGATTAATTAAAGAACATTTTGTTACTATGGGTTATGCATCGAATGCTGGTCTGAATTACAGCCCCAACTCTGAATTAGAGCCCCAACTCTGAACTAGAGCTGGTCTGAATTACAGCCCCAACTCTGAACTAGAGCTGGTCTGAATTACAGCCCCAACTCTGAACTAGAGCTGGTCTGAATTACAGCCCCAACTCTGAATTACAGCCCCAACTCTGAACTAGAGCTGGTCTGAATTACAGCCCCAACTCTGAATTACAGCCCCAACTCTGAACTAGAGCTGGTCTGAATTACAGCCCCAACTCTGAATTAGAGCCGGTCTGAATTACAGCCCCAACTCTGAATTAGAGCCGGTGTGAATTACAGCCCCAACTCTGAATTAGAGCCGGTGTGAATTACAGCCCCAACTCTGAATTAGAGCCGGTGTGAATTACAGCCCCAACTCTGAATTAGAGCCGGTGTGAATTACAGCCCCAACTCTGAATTAGAGCCAGTGTGAATTACAGCCCCAACTCTGAATTAGAGCCGGTGTGAATTACAGCCCCAACTCTGAATTAGAGCTGGTCTGAATTACAGCCCCAACTCTGAATTAGAGCCTGGTGTGAATTACAGCCCCAACTCTGAATTAGAGCCGGTGTGAATTACAGCCCCAACTCTGAATTAGAGCCGGTGTGAATTACAGTCCCAACTCTGAATTAGAGCCGGTGTGAATTACAGCCCCAACTCTGAATTAGAGCCGGTGTGAATTACAGCCCCAACTCTGAATTAGAGCTGGTCTGAATTACAGCCCCAACTCTGAACTAGAGCTGGTCTGAATTACAGCCCCAACTCTGAACTAGAGCTGGTCTGAATTACAGCCCCAACTCTGAACTAGAGCTGGTCTGAATTACAGCCCCAACTCTGAACTAGAGCTGGTCTGAATTACAGCCCCAACTCTGAACTAGAGCCGGTCTGAATTACAGCCCCAACTCTGAACTAGAGCCGGTCTGAATTACAGCCCCAACTCTGAACTAGAGCCGGTCTGAATTACAGCCCCAACTCTGAACTAGAGCCGGTCTGAATTACAGCCCCACCTCTGAATTAGAGCCGGTCTGAATTACAGCCCCAACTCTGAACTAGAGCCGGTCTGAATTACAGCCCCACCTCTGAACTAGAGCCGGTCTGAATTACAGCCCCACCTCTGAATTAGAGCTGGTCTGAATTACAGCCCCAACTCTGAACTAGAGCCAGTCTGAATTACAGCCCCAACTCTGAACTAGATCTGGTCTGAATTACAGCCCCAACTCTGAATTAGAGCCAGTTTGAATTTACAGCCCCAACTCTGAATTAGAGCCAGTCTGAATTTACAGCCCCAACTCTGAATTTGAGCCGGTCTGAATTACAGCCCCAACTCTGAACTAAAGCCGGCTTGAATTACAGCCCCAACTCTGAACTAGAGCCGGCCTGAATTTCAGCCCCACCTCTGAACGAGAGCCGGCCTGAATTGCCAGTCTGAATTACAGCCCCAACTCTGAACTAGAGCCAGTCTGAATTACAGCCCCAACTCTGAATTAGAGCTGGTCTGAATTACAGCCCCAACTCTGAATTAGAGCTGGTCTGAATTACAGCCCCAACTCTGAACTAGAGCCGGTCTGAATTACAGCCCCACCTCTGAACTAGAGCCGGTCTGAATTACAGCCCCAACTCTGAACTAGAGCCGGTCTGAATTACAGCCCCAACTCTGAACTAGAGCCGGTCTGAATTACAGCCCCAACTCTGAACTAGAGCCGGTCTGAATTACAGCCCCAACTCTGAACTAGAGCCGGTCTGAATTACAGCCCCAACTCTGAATTTGAGCTGGTCTGAATTACAGCCCCAACTCTGAACTAGAGCCAGTCTGAATTACAGCCCCAACTCTGAATTATAGCTGGTCTGAATTTACAGCCCCAACTCTGAATTAGAGCCAGTCTGAATTTACAGCCCCAACTCTGAATTAGAGCTGGTCTGAATTACAGCCCCAACTCTGAATTAGAGCTGGTCTGAATTTACAGCCCCAACTCTGAATTATACCTGGTCTCTCACTCCGAGCTCAGAGGGAGATGGGTAAATGCACTGGTGTGACTAATGTGTTTGAATTCCACTGCTCCCAATTATTTCTCCACCTTTGAAATGGCCTGCATATATTATGCCATAATAGATTTATTTAATTAAGTATGCCATTTCCCTTTTCTCATCAGCAAGTATGCTGGCATGTGGAAAACCAGCTGCCATGAGAGAGAGAGTTGACACAAGTTAGAGATGGGGGAGAGAGGTGACACTCGCAATAATATGTGCTAACCATGTGTATGTGACAACAAAAAATGATTTGAAAAATATTGATTGTTACATATTGGGATATTATTTTTGACAATATATAATATCGTATCATTTTGACAATATCGCATTATTATTTTTGCGCTAGTCGGCTGTACCTGGACCAAAACTCCACTATTCTTCCTTCATAGTTTGTTCTCCATCCTCTTTTTAAAATAGGGAGCCAATTTGTTTTCAGCACTTTTATTTCCATGACTGATCAAACTCATTTTGTCATGGCTCTCTCATTCCTCTGCAGCAGACATATGGTGAGCGATATGTTTGGAACATTGAATCAAAAATAAAAGCACAGTATCAAATCGCAATACATATATAATCATGAGAATCGCAATAGATATTGTATCGCCACCTAAGTACTGTGACTATATCATATCGTGAGATCCTGCCAATTCCCAGCCCTACGTGACACAACCAATGAGGATTATCGGGTGACCAGATGTTTTGTGTTTATTCTAGCTCATTATAAAGCTAAATTGAAGGAATATAGTATGACACTCATATATGTTCGTCTCTCCCGAGCCCGTACGGGAGTTGTAGCGATGAGACAAGATAGTAGCTACTAAAACAATTGAATACCACGAAATTGGGGAGAAAAAGGGGGTCAAATTTAAACAACAAAAAAATGTGGAAATATAATCCATAGAGGCTACAACCCAATTTGGATAAACATTGGACAGAACACACCAGACCTGGGCAGAAAAGAGTTGTAATTTTGTAAATACCGACTTTTCAAATACTCAAGGTAGTCAAATATAGTTTATATAAAGTTGCCTTCAACATAAAAGGCAAATATTTTCAAACACTCTACAAGTCTCAGAAAAAGACATTATTTTTGAAAGTATTCTGAATACGCCTCAGAAAACCCAATAATACTTTAAGTTATTTGACTATTGGCAAGTTTATTTGAAAACAAAAATATTTATTTAACGGCTGCCAAATAGTTGAAGATCCAATAAACTATAACAGTTAGTTAAATTAGTGTAAATATACTATCATTAACACAAGGTTTGGAGGGCTCTCCGATGTGAATCTTAATATAGCCTATAGCTAGTATTACAGTTTTTGACAATTGCATACACAAGATTTCTGAAACTATGGTTCCTTTTCTCTAGACTCTATGCAAAACGTCACACATCTCTTGCAAAACCAAACCCTTAATTCAAAACCATTTGAACTTTTCTCAAAATTGTGTTTTTGCATCAAAACTCTACACAAACCATCAAATGATTAGCGCTTATACACGTTAACTACACACGGATGTGACAAACGTAAAACACTACTATCTTGTGTCTTTTGCATGTTCAGTGGAGTCCACGGCAGTTTGTCATAGCACTCACAAGTACATGTGCACAAATATATACAGTATGTATGCAGTCTGTATATATTTACCCTATAAACAGAAATGCAAGAGGGGAAAAATAAAAATGTATTTATTTCTCAAAACATTGTATTTTCATCCAGATTTCGGGATGAACAGTAACAGACAAAACAAACACAGTAGAAGATAAACAAATAGGCTTGTCCTCCTCCTCCTCCTCCCAGTCTTACTCTCACTCCTCTAACTCTCTCCAAAATTGACCTCCATTGTTGTCCAAACCAAGAAAGCCAACCTAAGTCTTCTAAGTGAAGAAATGAGCGTTTTCACATGTGAACCCTGGGTGTAGGTAATGTGTGCACTGGGTGTAGGTAATGGGTGTAGGTAATGTAGGCACTGGGTGTAGGTAATGTAGACACTGGGTGTAGGTAATGGGTGTAGGTAATGTATGCACTGGGTGTAGGTAATGGGTGTAGGTAATGTAGACACTGGGTGTAGGTAATGGGTGTAGGTAATGTATACACTGGGTGTAGGTAATGGGTGTAGGTAATGTATACACTGGGTGTAGGTAATGGGTGTAGGTAATGTAGGCACTGGGTGTAGGTAATGGGTGTAGGTAATGTATGCACTGGGTGTAGGTAATGGGTGTAGGTAATGTAGGCACTGGGTGTAGGTAATGGGTGTAGGTAATGTATACACTGGGTGTAGGTAATGGGTGTAGGTAATGTAGGCACTGGGTGTAGGTAATGGGTAAATGAGTGTGGCATTTGGAATGCCAGTGTTTTCCAAATTAAACACAAGATGTGTTAGTTTTGGATGATGTGTCTAATGTAGATAACTGTGTTTAGTGTTTTGCAAACTGAGTGTAAAGCAGATAATGTCCTTAACGTTTTGCAGAATTGGTCTGAGGATTAGGTACATGAGTTAATGGTTTCACTGAGTGTGCCTCAAGTACCACCTTTAGTGGGTAAGCGATTGTAAAAAAACTGTAAACACATGACGGACATGGAATCACCTCAACATTAGACAGTAGACCACTTTTGCAGCTTAAAAACGAACTAATACATAATGAGTGAGACATAAGGTAATGCAGTAGAACTTGATATCAAGTTCCTATACATGTGAAGTAACTGTGGTTTTTATAATAGCAAGATTGTTGTTACAGAGAAAATTCTTAAGTGTACATTTTTTAAATAATAACACTGACAGTGTTAACAATATACAGTACGTATTGTATAAGGCCTTATTTTGAGGGCCTAGTTTTACCCTAAAGCAGAGTTTCCCAAACTCGGGGCCCCCAAGGGGTGCGCATTTTGGTTTTTGCTTTAATCATTTGAATCAACTGTATATTGTTAGGGCAAAAACCAAAAATGTGCACCCCTTGGGGTTCCGAGGACCGAGTTTGGGAAACCCTACCCAAGAGGCTTCCGCATGCTTCGGTCCGGTTGGAGCAGAACTCGGGGAGGCGAACCGTATGAGTTTGCTAGCATACATTAGCTTGAAAAGACCTTAGCTTGAAAAACAAGACCCCCCTCCCCCACACACACACACCAATAGTACTGTTTGTCCATCTTGAGACACTGTAGCCACTTCCTCAAAATAGTCAGAATATATTTTGACGTTTTTGCCGAGATCTTCAGAACCTTCCCGAAGCCAAAAACGTCACAAAACGCCGCCATAATATATGCATGAACTGCTCCGAACTGTTTGAGATGGGAAGCATACATACGCCTTAGCTTTTTATGATTGCTTAGGCAAAAATACACACTAACCACAAAACCTTACACCAAACTAGCAAAATATTTCACATATCTTGCAAAAGCAAACAATTCTGGCAAAACTCCTTAAACTCTATTTAAAGATATACATACACACAAACTATCATTTGAATAAGCACACAAAGCACCAACTAAAACACTTGTGGCTTTTTCTTTTTGCAGGGCATAGCAGTTTGCAATAAAGTTGTCATACATGTATTAAACACACATACACACAGGTATCCAAATGTGTAAAGTATGGATGTGTATTCCGGACATAACACACTATCAATACAAATAAGGTGAAAAGGTTTTTTTTCTCAATATGTTCTAACACTCCTCAAACAACAAAAGTGCAGTAGAAGTAAAACATTTATTCTCGAACAAAAAGAACATAAACAAATGTGGCTCCATCTCACCTTCTTTGTGGGTCTGGTCATAAGACTTCATCCACATCACATGTTGTCTTCAGCTGGGCAGCATGGAAAGTATCGTCTGTAGTGCCGTATTCAGGCCTGGCATGACCCCTGATCCATGTCTCCACAAGCCTCCTCTATTGCCTGTAGAAGGGGTATGTGTTGGTGGGGCTGGTGATCATACACCTTCCAACCACATGCAGAGAAGAATTCTCCAATAGGATTCAAGAACGGAGAGTATGGGGGAGATTGAGTGAGATGAAAAGTGGGTGACCTTTGAACCAATTGCGGACCACAGCAGCCCGGTGGAAACTAACATTGTCCCAGATGATAACGTACCTGGGTTGTTCTGGCCCCTGGTCATTAGGGATTCGTCTGTTGTTGAGGGTGTCCAGAAATATGATCATGCATGCAGTGTTATACGGGCCTAGAATTGCATGATGGTGAAGGACGCCGTTTTGAATAATAGTCGCACACATTGTTATGTTGCCACCACGTTGTCCCGGGACGTTGATGAAGGCACGGTGTTCGATGATATTTCTGCCGCGGCCCCTGGTTTTTGCAATGATGAAACCTGTCTCGTCCACACATATTAGCTCATGATGCACTGCATCTGCTTCTAGCTCAATGACTCTCTGAAAGAGTCAAGACAAGACAATGTTGCACAGTAGGAAAAGACATGGATCAGTCAATATGATGTAGCACCATACACTTCCAGATCCAGTACCAATGATAGGATAGTATAGCTTACCTGCACATATTCATATCTCAGTTGTTTTACACGGTCTGAGATTCTTTCGAAAGGGACTCTGTACAACTGCTTCATCCTAAATCTATTGCGTTTCAGTAGACGAGACAGTGCAGAGAGACTCACTCTGTTGACGTTTTGGAATATGGTGTTATCTGCCATGATGTGGTCCCGCAGTTTTATTTTCAGTTCTGTAAAAGCATCTGAGTCGTTTTAGTGATAGATCCTTCTCATTATGAAAGTACAGTACATATTACTGTACCAGTAAGACTACAGCCCTTACAGTTACTTACTGGTTCTCATTTCGAAATATTCATATAATACCTGCAACAGTATAGCAGGTCCTTGTCCTCGTCCTCGTCTAGTTCTCACACCTCTTACTTTGTCCAAAATTGGCCTCCATTGTTGTCCAAAACAAATGTTTACCTGTGACCTATTTATAGTGCTCAAGCTCTGATTTGTAAGTGAACTCATTGTCTAAAAGTGTTTTCACATGTGTCAATGTGGAAAGGCGATTTGGCAAAATAGTGTAGCAATGTAGAGACCAATGTTTCCAGTTTTGCTAGAAGTGTGTTATTACATTGCAAAGTGAGTGTAAAGGAGAGAACGTGCATTCAGTTTGACACACTTGGTAAATGCATTGGCTACAAGTGTTAATGGTTTCAGAGATAGTGCCTCTTGAATCACTGTTTGTTTAAGTATTCAGAAAAAAACTGTAATACAGTGGCCTGAAAATCACATCACTTTGAACCAAAACCACACCCATCGTTATCATATTTCCCAGCATGCTCTATTTACAGGTTACATTTTTTTATGATAGTTTGTTTCAATATCTACATTTGTCCATGCAAGTTGATTGATTGATTAATCTTATGCTACTCATATAAATGTAAAGAAAAGTTACTAATCGGATTAATCCGATGGATTTATTACACCCGTTACAGAAATGCTTGTTCCATTTGTTATTATTTAGGTTGTCTCAAATAATACTTTTACACGTGCTTTGCCCTCTAAAGCAATATGGTGTTGAATGAACAATAACATGTTGAGGAAGATCAGTTGAAAGGGAAGATTACCAGTGATCCTTGCTTTATGGTGTGACTTAGTGTTCAAACAGAAAATAATATAATAATAATAATAATATATGCCATTTAGCTGACGCTTTTATCCAAAGCGACTTACAGTCATGTGTGCATACATTCTACGTATGGGTGGTCCCGGGAATCGAACCCACTACCCTGGCGTTATAAGCGCCATGCTCTACCAACTGAGCCACAGAAGGACAGAACAGACAAAATACTTTGTCTGTTGTGTTTTGATGTAGAGTGTTTGCCAGGTAAGTTTAAGGTAGGAAGTAAGTTATCCTGTGAGAATGTGTATTCCTAAAATAATTCAGTGTTTTAGGCGTCAAATTCATGGGCATGTTGCAGCAGTATGTAGGAGGAAGAGTCCTAGATGTGAGAAGTGTACAGGAGGGCATGAGACGAAGGAATGTGTAGTTTCGGTTGAGAACGTTGTCTGTGTTTAGTTGTGGGGGTGCCCATGGGGCTGGAGCTAGGAGGTGTCAGAGTTGTACAAAAAGTGTTGTATGCTGAAGCAGTGAAGAGAGTGGTAGAGAAAGATGGGTACAGGGTGAGGGATCCTGAGAGGATTCCCGTGAGTAGGCAGAGACTAATAGAAAGTGATGGGAAGAATATGTGCTTCAATAAGGTAGGTTTCTTGGTATTTGTAGCTATGGTTATCAGTTGTACTGCAGAAATGGATGGAAAGTCCCAGAAAATAGAGGCTGTGGTGGCAGAGGTGGAGAAATACTTGGGATTGCGAGGTTTTACTGCAGAACAGATGCAGGAAAGTGTTGAGTGGTGGGGTTCTGTCCTCCCAGAACGTTTGTTGGGTGTAGGATTAGATAGGGTTAATAGTGGAATGGGGTGTTTTCTTATTATTTTTGAGAGAGCTAATAGTTGGCAGGGTCATTTTTCCTTTTCCCCAATTGTATAGTACTGTATCACAAACCATTTAATGTCGGTAGGCCGTGAATAGTCTCACACTCAACCAGAGTAGGCGGCGGTGTATTCAACTTAAGTTGGATGCGATCCGACATCACAATCCCCCAAAATAAAAGAAGCTTAGTCTTCCCAACACTGGTTGATAAAAAAAAATCTAAAAGTTGGATATCCCCACATGCTGGATTCTAATTTGAATTACACATCATCTTGCACGATAGCATAATGTGAAATACAGGCCTGATGTGACCTAAAGGTTTAGGTTTGTTCATAAAGGGATACAAACACTTGCCCCTGTAGTGGCACCCTGTAAAATCATCCTTTATATATAGTGCCTTCAGAAATTATTTATACCCCTTGACTTAATACTTTGTAGAAGCAACTTTGGCAGTGATAACAGCTTTGAGTCATCTTGGGTCTATCTGTATCAGCTTTTCACATCTGGATTTGGGGATTTTCTCCCATTCTTCCTTGAATATTTTCTCAAGCTCTCTTAAGATATACTGAACAAAAATATAAATGCAACATGAAAAAACATGATTTCCTTATATGAAATTACGGTTCATATAAGAAAATCAGTCAATTCAAATAAATTCATTGGGCCCTAATCTATGGATTTCACGATTGGGCAGGGGCGCAGCCATGGGTGGGCCTGGGAGAACATAGACCAACCCACTGGGGAGCCAGGCCCAGCCAATCTGAATGAGTTTTTCCCCACAGAAGGGTTTTATTACAGACAGAAATACTCCTCAGTTTCATCAGCTATCCGGGTGGTTAGTCTTAGCCAATCCTACAGGTAAAAAAAGCCGGATGTGGAGGTCCTGGGCTGGCGTGGTTACAAAGGGTCTGCGGTTGTGGAGGTCCTGGGCTGGCATGGTTACAAAGGGTCTGCGGTTGTGGAGGTCCTGGGTTGGCATGGTTACAAAGGGTCTGCGGTTGTGGAGGTCCTGGGTTGGCATGGTTACAAAGGGTGTGCGGATGTGGAGGTCCTGGGTTGGCATGGTTACAAAGGGTCTGCGGTTGTGGAGGTCCTGGGTTGGCATGGTTACAAAGGGTCTGCGGATGTGGAGGTCCTGGGTTGGCATGGTTACAAAGGGTATGCGGTTGTGGAGGTCCTGGGTTGGCATGGTTACAAAGGGTCTGCGGATGTGGAGGTCCTGGGTTGGCATGGTTACAAAGGGTCTGCGGTTGTGGAGGTCCTGGGCTGGCGTGGTTACAAAGGGTATGCGGTTGTGGAGGTCCTGGGTTGGCATGGTTACAAAGGGTCTGCGGTTGTGGAGGTCCTGGGCTGGCGTGGTTACAAAGGGTCTGCGGTTGTGGAGGTCCTGGGTTGGCATGGTTACAAAGGGTCTGCGGTTGTGGAGGTCCTGGGTTGGCATGGTTACAAAGGGTCTGCGGTTGTGGAGGTCCTGGGCTGGCATGGTTACAAAGGGTCTGCGGTGTGGAGGTCCTGGGTTGGCATGGTTACAAAGGGTCTGCGGTTGTGGAGGTCCTGGGCTGGCGTGGTTACAAAGGGTCTGCGGTTGTGGAGGTCCTGGGCTGGCATGGTTACAAAGGGTCTGCGGTTGTGGAGGTCCTGGGTTGGCATGGTTACAAAGGGTCTGCGGTTGTGGAGGTCCTGGGTTGGCATGGTTACAAAGGGTCTGCGGTTGTGGAGGTCCTGGGCTGGCATGGTTACAAAGGGTCTGCGGTTGTGGAGGTCCTGGGTTGGCATGGTTACAAAGGGTCTGCGGTTGTGGAGGTCCTGGGCTGGCATGGTTACAAAGGGTCTGCGGTTGTGGAGGTCCTGGGTTGGCATGGTTACAAAGGGTCTGCGGTTGTGGAGGTCCTGGGCTGGCATGGTTACAAAGGGTCTGCGGTTGTGGAGGTCCTGGGTTGGCGTGGTTACAAAGGGTCTGCGGTTGTGGAGGTCCTGGGCTGGCGTGGTTACAAAGGGTCTGCGGTTGTGGAGGTCCTGGGTTGGCATGGTTACAAAGGGTCTGCGGTTGTGGAGGTCCTGGGCTGGCGTGGTTACAAAGGGTCTGCGGTTGTGGAGGTCCTGGGCTGGCGTGGTTACAAAGGGTCTGCGGTTGTGGAGGTCCTGGGCTGGCGTGGTTACAAAGGGTCTGCGGTTGTGGAGGTCCTGGGTTGGCATGGTCACAAAGGGTCTGCGGTTGTGGAGGTCCTGGGCTGGCATGGTCATAAAGGGTCTGCGGTTGTGGAGGTCCTGGGCTGGCGTGGTCACAAAGGGTATGCTGTTGTGGAGGTCCTGGGCTGGCGTGGTTACAAAGGGTCTGCGGTTGTGGAGGTCCTGGGCTGGCGTGGTCACAAAGGGTATGCTGTTGTGGAGGTCCTGGGCTGGCGTGGTTACAAAGGGTATGCTGTTGTGGAGGTCCTGGGCTGGCGTGGTTACAAAGGGTCTGCGGTTGTGGAGGTCCTGGGCTGGCGTGGTTACAAAGGGTCTGCGGTTGTGGAGGTCCTGGGCTGGCGTGGTTACAAAGGGTCTGCGGTTGTGGAGGTCCTGGGCTGGCATGGTTACAAAGGGTCTGCGGTTGTGGAGGTCCTGGGCTGGCGTGGTTACAAAGGGTCTGCGGTTGTGGAGGTCCTGGGTTGGCATGGTTACAAAGGGTCTGCGGTTGTGGAGGTCCTGGGCTGGCGTGGTTACAAAGGGTCTGCGGTTGTGGAGGTCCTGGGTTGGCATGGTTACAAAGGGTCTGCGGTTGTGGAGGTCCTGGGCTGGCGTGGTTACAAAGGGTCTGCGGTTGTGGAGGTCCTGGGCTGGCGTGGTTACAAAGGGTCTGCGGTTGTGGAGGTCCTGGGCTGGCGTGGTTACAAAGGGTCTGCGGTTGTGGAGGTCCTGGGTTGGCATGGTTACAAAGGGTCTGCGGTTGTGGAGGTCCTGGGCTGGCATGGTCATAAAGGGTCTGCGGTTGTGGAGGTCCTGGGCTGGCGTGGTCACAAAGGGTATGCTGTTGTGGAGGTCCTGGGCTGGCGTGGTTACAAAGGGTCTGCGGTTGTGGAGGTCCTGGGCTGGCGTGGTCACAAAGGGTATGCTGTTGTGGAGGTCCTGGGCTGGCGTGGTTACAAAGGGTATGCTGTTGTGGAGGTCCTGGGCTGGCGTGGTTACAAAGGGTCTGCGGTTGTGGAGGTCCTGGGCTGGCGTGGTTACAAAGGGTCTGCGGTTGTGGAGGTCCTGGGCTGGCGTGGTTACAAAGGGTCTGCGGTTGTGGAGGTCCTGGGCTGGCGTGGTTACAAAGGGTCTGCGGTTGTGGAGGTCCTGGGTTGGCGTGGTTACAAAGGGTCTGCGGTTGTGGAGGTCCTGGGCTGGCATGGTTACAAAGGGTCTGCGGTTGTGGAGGTCCTGGGCTGGCATGGTTACAAAGGGTCTGCGGTTGTGGAGGTCCTGGGCTGGCATGGTCACAAAGGGTATGCTGTTGTGGAGGTCCTGGGCTGGCGTGGTTACAAAGGGTATGCTGTTGTGGAGGTCCTGGGCTGGCGTGGTTACAAAGGGTATGCTGTTGTGGAGGTCCTGGGCTGGCGTGGTTACAAAGGGTCTGCGGTTGTGGAGGTCCTGGGCTGGCGTGGTTACAAAGGGTCTGCGGTTGTGGAGGTCCTGGGCTGGCGTGGTTACAAAGGGTCTGCGGTTGTGGAGGTCCTGGGCTGGCATGGTTACAAAGGGTCTGCGGTTGTGGAGGTCCTGGGCTGGCATGGTTACAAAGGGTCTGCGGTTGTGGAGGTCCTGGGCTGGCGTGGTTACAAAGGGTCTGCGGTTGTGGAGGTCCTGGGCTGGCGTGGTTACAAAGGGTCTGCGGTTGTGGAGGTCCTGGGCTGGCGTGGTTACAAAGGGTCTGCGGTTGTGGAGGTCCTGGGTTGGCGTGGTTACAAAGGGTATGCTGTTGTGGAGGTCCTGGGCTGGCATGGTTACAAAGGGTCTGCGGTTGTGAGGCCGGTTGGACGTACAGTACTGCCCAATTTTCTAAAACGAATTTGGAGGCAGCCTATGGTAGAGAAATTAACATACATTTATCTGGCAACAGCTTTGGAGGACATTCCTGCAGTCAGCATGTCAATTGCAGGCTCCTTCAAAACTGTGGCATTGTGTTGTGTGACAAAATTGCACATTTTAGAGTGACCTTTTATTGTCCCCAGCACAATGTGCACCTGTGTAACGATCATGCTGTTTAATTAGCTTCTTGATAGGACGTGCGGTAGAGACTGTTGTCAATCTTGCAGGTTCTCCCATCTCAGCCAAGGAACTCTGGAGTGGCCATTGGGTTCTCGGTCACCCCCCAGATCAAGGTCCTTCTTGCCCGGATGTTCACTTTGGTCGGCTGGCCAGCTCTAGTCAGAGTCTGGGTAGTTCCATATTTTTTCAGTTTCCCAATGATGGAGACCACTATGGTCTTGGAAACTTTAAACACTCTAGAAATGGTTTTACACCCTTCCCCAGACATATGCCTCATTACAATTATATCTCAAAGATTTACAGCCAGGTCCTTGAACTTGATGATATAGTTTCTGCTCTGACATGCACTGTCAACTGTGGGACCTTATGTAGAAAGGTATGTTTCTTTCCAAACAATTGAATTGGCCACATGTGGACTCTTAACAAGTTGTAGTGACAACTCAAGGATGATCAAAGGAAATTGGATGCACCTGATTCGACTTGGACTGTAATAGCAAAGGGGTGTGAATACTTGCAGTACAAGTCAAAAATGTGGACACACCTACTAATTACAGGGTTTTTCTTCATTTGTACCATTTTCTACATTGTAGAATAATAGTGAAGACATCCAAACTATGAAATAACACATATGGAATCATGTAGGAAGCAAAAAAAAATGTTCAACAAATCTAAATATATTTTATATTCTTCAAAGTGGCCACCCTTTGCCTTGATGACAGTTTTGCACACGCTTGGAATTCTCTCAATCAGCTTCATGAGGTAGTCACCTGCAATGCATTTCAATTAACAGGTGTGCCTTGTTAAAATGTAATTTGTGGAATTTCTTTCATTAATGCGTTTGAGCCAATCAGTTGATATCCAGCCAATGGAGTTTTATTCACCTGCAACATGCATTCAATTCTAATCAAATGTTATTAGTCACATGCACATGGTTAGCAGATGTTGATGCGAGTGTAGCAAAATAATTGTGCTTCTAGTTCCGACAGTGCAGTAATATCTAACAAGTAGTCTAACAAATTCACAGGACTACCTTATAGTAACAAATGTAAAGGGATGAGCGATGGCCGTGCGGCATAGGCAAGATGCAATAGATGGTGTAGAATACAGTATATACATACAGTTGAAGTTGGAAGTTTACATACACCTTGGCCAAATACATTTAAACTCAGTTTCACAATTCCTGACATTTAATCCTAGTAAAAATTCCCTTTCTTAGGTCAGTTAGGATCACCACTTTATTTTAAGAACGTGAAATGTCAGAATAATAGCAGAGAGAATGATTTATTTCAGCTTTTATTTCTTTCATCACATTCCCAATTGGTCAGAAGTTAACATACCAAATACTAATTGAGTGTAGCATTGCCTTTAAAAATTGTTTTACTTGGGTCAAACGTTTCAGGTAACCTTCCACAAGCTTCCCACAATAAGTTGGGTGAATTTTGGCCCATTCCTCCAGGCAGAGCTGGTGTAACTGAGTCAGGTTTGTAGGCCTCCTTGCTCGCACAAGCTTTTTCAGTTCTGCACACATACAGTGCCTTGCGAAAGTATTCGGCCCCCTTGAACTTTGCAAACCTTTTCCACATTTCAGGCTTCAAACATAAAGATATAAAACTGTATTTTTTTGTGAAGAATCAACAACAAGTGGGACACAATCATGAAGTGGAACGACATTTATTGGATATTTCAAACTTTTTTAATAAATCCAAAACTGAAAAATTGGGCGTGCAAAATACATATGTATTCGGTGCAATTAGGGGTACATAAATTAAATTACTTACATTGTGATTGTCAATGCCCCCTAAGATCATGTCATAATGCTGCATCAAATGTACAACTCATTGTCACAGTGGTAGGGATTAACTGAGCTGGTCCTGGATCATTTACCAGTCATTGTTTCAACTCAGCCTTGAAATGCATGGACAGAGTCCAGGAGCCAGAATGACTTGGATGGACTCCATCATTCCTGTAGAGTATCTTCTGTTTCCAGAAGGTGTCAAATTTATCAATAAAAGTGACTCCAGCAGAGCTGCAGTAGTATTTTAGCCAGATGTGTGAATCTCTCATCACCCGTGCAACATCACCAGCTGTCATCATAAAGCATAGCAGTGTGAACAGACAACACAGAGTTACACAGCAAGTCAATAACACAGTAGAAAAAAATGGGCAGTAAAACCAAATCATGCTTTGCAAAAGAGCAGGAAAGTAAATAAATAAAAACAGTATAAAATGCCTGAAAAAGCTATTTACCTATGCCTGCATGCCCGACTAACCACCTGGATGGTTCCGACCTTGAATATGTGGACATCTATAAGTACCTAGGTGTCTGGTAGACTGCAGTCCTTTCAACTCATGCATGGACAAACATCTCACTTGGATGGACTCCATCATTCCTCTGTTTTATTAAATGTTTCACCACAGCTCAAACATCTTCCAAATCATCAATAAAAGTGCTTTCCATTCCAGAGCAAGTAAAGCCTCCTTCACTCAAGCTTACCCCAAGTAAAACTGACTCCTACCAGAGTTAGTGTGTCAAATCCAAATGTCACTAATTTTTCTTTACTCACTATCCTGATCCACCTCGACTGTATACTTGCCCGTCCTTGGACACTGTCTATCACCTCCAAATGGCTTCCAACACTCTACTGCATGCAAACTGGACGCCTGACTAGTCACCACCCTGGATGGTTCCGACCTTGAATATGTGACCATACCTAGGTGTCTTAGACTGTAAACTCTCCTTCAGACTCATATCAAACATCTCCAATCAAAAATCAAATCTAGAGTCTGCTTTCTACCCACCAAACGCTGCCAAGCTCTAGTAAAACTGACTATCCTACCGATCCTCGACTTTGGCGATGTCATCTACAAAATAGCTTCCAACACTCTACTCAGCAAACTGGATGCAGTTTATCACAGTGCCATCCATTTTGTCACTAAAGCACCTTATACCACCCACCACTGCGACTTGTATGCTCTAGTCGGCTGGCCCTCACTACATATCCGTCGCCAGACCCACTGGCTCCAGGTCATCTACAAGTCCATGCTAGGTAAAGCTCCGCCTTATCTCACTTCACTGGTCACGATGGCAACACCCACCCGTAGCACGCTCCGCATCTCACTGATCATCCCTAAAGCCAACACCTCATTTGGCCGCCTTTCGTTCCAGTACTCTGCTGCCTGTGACCGGAACGAATTGCAAAAATCGCTGAAGTTGGAGACTTTTATCTCCCTCACCAACTTCAAACATCAGCTATCCGAGCAGCTAACCGATCGCTGCAGCTGTACATAGTCTATAGGTAAATAGCTCACCCATTTTCACCTACCTCATTCCCATACTGTTTTTATACTGTTTTTATTTATTTACTTTCCTGCTCTTTTGCACACCAATATCTCTACCTGTACATTACCATCTGATCATTTATCACTCCAGTGTTAATCTGCAAAATTGTAATTATTCACCTACCTCCTCACGCCTTTTGCACACAATGTATATAGACTCCCCTTTTTTCTACTGTGTTATTGACTTGTTAATTGTTTACTCCATGTGTAACTCTGTGTTGTCTGTTCACACTGCTATGCTTTATCTTGGCCAGGTCGCAGTTGCAAATGAGAACTTGTTCTCAACTAGCCTACCTGGTTAAATAAAGGTGAAATAAATCAAATTAAAATAAAAAACACAGGAGTATGAGTTCCTCAAGTGCCTACGCATATCCCAATGTTGGGAGAGTTACCACTTTGTGATAATATTGAAATAATGTTATTTCAATCAAGTACAGGCTTAAGAGAATTAACTCCAGAGACAACCCCACCCCCACTGGGGAACAGATGTTCCAATGACAGCCTTAAAAGGTCATGAACAGTCAAAAGCATGTTGTTAATGAAATTGTATGATATTTGGATGAAACCAGATCAAAGTATAAAGACTGTTGCTTCTACACTGAACAAAAATATAAACACAACACGTAAAGTGCTGGTCCCATGTTTCATGAGCTGCAATAAAAGATCCCAGAAAGTCTGTGTGCACAAAGTTTATTTCTCTCAAATTCTGTGCACAAATGTGTTTACGCCCTTGTTAGTGAGCATTTCTTTGCCGAGATAATTCATCCACCTGACTGATGTGGCATATTAAGAAGCTGATTAAACAGCATGATCATTTCACAGGTGCACCTTCTGCTGGGGACAATGTGCAGTTTTGAGCGTGCAACTGGAATCCTGGCTGACTGCAGGAATGTCACCCAGAGCCGTTGCCAGAGAATTTAATGTTCATTTCTCTATCATAAGCTGCCTCATTTAAGATATCTAAGATAATATCTAAGAGGCCTCACAACCCCATACCACCTGTAACCACGCCAACCCAGAATCTACACATCCGGCTTCTTCACCCGTGGGATCATCTGAGACTATCCACCCGAACAGCTGATGAAACTGTGGGTTTACACAACCGAAGAATTTCTGCACAAACTGTCAGAAACCGTCTCAGGGAAGCTCATCTGTACGCTGGTAGTCCTCACCAGTGGCTTGACCTGAACGCAGTTCAGCGTTTTGAGCAAATGCACACCTTTGATGGTCACTAGCATGCTGGAGAAGTGTGCTCTTCACAGATGAATCCCGGTTTCAACTGTACCGGGCAGATGGCAGACAGTGTATATGGCGTTGTGTGAGTGAGCAGTTTGCTGATGTCGACGTTGTGGACAGAGTGCCCCATGGTGGTGGTTGGGTTATAGTATGGGCAGGCAATAGCTATGGACAATGACCACAATTACATTTTATCAATGGCCATTTGAATGCACAGTGAATACAGAAACCCATATGGAAGTGTTTACCACATGAATAGCTTCGAGAGACTATCCATAACATTGCAGTCATGATAAATCTGACCAGATCTGAAATGAATGATAACGTAATAGATCCAAGTAGAATGACGGCTAATTAATCAACTCTCTTCTCCTGGGGAAAACATGGAGCTAAAACATCACAGCAAATGCTAGATGCTACTACCACTCTGGGATGAAAAGGTCATGCTGTATAAGAGGTTTAAAAGACGGGTGGAAAGCCGCCAGCACCAGGTCTGGGTGGAGGAGGCCGCCCGCGTCTTAGGGAGCGGAGGAAGAAGGAGCAGTCTGGCTCATCGCCTCGCGTCTTGGAATACCCCCCGCAGGTAAAGCCGATTCTGGAATATTTCCTTCCCTCTGGGAAACCCGACCTCTTCTCCTGAGAATGGAATGCAAATCACCTGGGAAACCAAGGAGGAATCACCGTATCACCTGGGAAAGCGAGGAGAAATCAACAAATCACTTGAGAGTGTTTGTAGATCGATCACTGGAACAATCTCCAGGAAGTATGCCGTCTGTCATGACTTAAACAACATGGAAAGCACCATGGAAAGCATAACGTCGTCGTTGAAAGACGAGCAAATGAAAGACACAAGCGGCGAGTTGGCATATAAATACGCCCCTAGATTTATGCCCATTGGTTGAAAGAATGGAAAGTGATTATTGGACGAGTGAGCCCATAGGTTATTCAGGACGTGTGGTGGAATTGCCTTAGTGTTCCATGCTCATAGGCTGAAGTTAATTAGTGAATGACATTCTACACGCTTGCTAATAGTAAAGAAGGAGAGCTGTGGCTATGTTAACGAGGTCACATTAATAATACTACGATATAACTACAGTACTTTTATGCTGACAAGGTGACATTATAAACAGTACCATGTAAATAAATACCTGCTAAGCTAATGAGGTAGCATTATAAACACTACCGTTACACTCCGTTTATTAGGTACACCCATCGAGTAACGGGTCGGATCCCTCTTCGCCTCCAGAACAGCCTGAATTCTTTGAGTTATGGAAACATTGCTCAATTGGTATCAAGTGACCTAAAGTGTGTTAGGAATACATTTCCCACAACATTACGCCACCGCCACCAGCCTGTACCGTTGACACCAGGGAGGATGGACTCATGCTGCTTATAACAAATCCTGACTCTGCCATCAGCATGATCACATGCTACTTATTTTCTTAGTACTATTTTCCAAATTGTCCATCTCAGGGCACTGTAGATGTATTACGCAATTCTGTGTCAATCACTTACAACTCATCAACTCTACTTTTGCCATTGCCATTTTGCCCTACACATTTGTGTTTGTATTTATTAGGGATTCACATTAGCTGTTGCCAAGGCAGCAGCTACTCTTCCTGGGGTCCAAACACATTAAGGCACTTACATCACATATAAAAACAGTACATCATATTACAGTATTACGCCACTACATATCTATAATACAAAACATGTATAATACCACCATACAACAATATTACAATGTACCTGTGTGTAGAGAGAGTGTGTTAGTGTTTGTGTGCGTATGTGTGTGTCTGTACCTTTGTGTGTGTCTCTTCTCAATACTGTGCAGAGAGACAGTGGCCTGACCTGCCTCTCAGTTAACCCACTCTGACCTTTCTCAGTCTGCTGAGGGTTAGACACATTTTCTTTATCAGATCACTGAGGATTACATTTCTTTATCAGCTCCAAACGGCCAATACATTTGACCCGTGTCCATGTTGCTTGCCTTTGGATTTGATATTTGTTGCCCCTCAAACTCCTAGCAGAGTTACTGGCCCATTTACACTGAGTTTGGATAGCGTTGATATTCAAATCATAGTCTGTATTCAGTGCATAAAGTCACATGTCAGGCAGCAGGGCATTGCCAAGTTCTGACATGTTGAGGGATGCACTCTGGTGGAATTGCTGTAGCATTTTATGCTAGTCAAATAATATTTTATGGATTAGATAAGGCGACCACATTTTCTGCTCTTTGTTTACTTTTAAGAAAAGCATACTGAGTAGGGTTGAAACACAGATCAACTCAGATCAGCTGATATGCCAGTGTGAAAGCTATTTTCACTTATAAACTGGGTGGTTCGAGCCCTGAATGCTGATTGGCTGACAGCCGTGGTATATCAGACCATATACCACAGGTATGACAAAACATTTATTTATACTGCTCTAATTACGTTGGTAACCAGTTTATAATAGCAATAAGGCACCTCCGGGGTTTGTGGTATCTGGCCAATATATCACGGCTAAGGGCTGTATCCAGCCAGTCTACATTGGCCATATACCACACCCCTCGGGCCTTATTGCTTAAAAATATCATCACGTAATGGTGCAGAGAAGATAGCACTTCAAGTATACAGGCAGAATACACCCACACACATTTTGAAATAGCAATGAAGGGGATTTTAGAGTGAAACAGAATCTATTGAAAAATCTATGAAACAATTGTGTACATACTGTAATTGTTATGATTTTAAATCAAAGGGTTTAACAAAGTAGACACAGTGGAAATTCTTATCCATATGCTACCATCGTCCGGTCACATAACACACAGATTTCTAGATGAAATGTAGTACATATGGTGGTTCCAGATCATTGCCTGTGGGCTTTAATTTGATTTCTGCCTAGAGTACACATTTTCCATCTGCTATGCTGTCCAACATAAAGTTGTACATTAGGATAATTTCTCTTAGCTCTTTTTTTCATTACTCCACTGTCACTCCAAATGGCTGGGCTAACACTGCCCTCAGAGAATGGAATATGTAGTGGTTACTAGGGAGACAAGTAAATAACTCAAATTAGAAACCACTTGAAAGCTTTTATTCAATGTGCCAATGTTTGGTAAGTGTCTCTACTAGCTTAAGAAGTTTTGTCATCCATAAAAAAAAATTGACAGAAAATGTTTTTTTAGGCCCTAAAGTAAATATACTGTTGGATTCTGGGTTAAACTTGGAACATTGCTATCCTAGAGACATGATACATCAGAAGTTAGACTATAGTATCTGAGGGGTGATAGAGACTGGTTTTACATCAGAAGTTAATGGTTATCTGTAGGAGCCAGATGGCTTTGGAATGTGTTGTGTGGACGGGAGGAAGTCACAGGATTTGCTATAGGGGATACGAGTGGAGATCTTTGGATTAGGCATCAAGGGGTTGAGGTTAGGTCCGATCCCCTTAAGAGAGAAACAATGGTTTATTACCCTATCACTTCGTCTTCCTGTCAAACCATAAAAGAGAGAAGGAGGAGTGCCTAAATTGGAGTATATATACTTGTGGTGGTGGATTTGTTGTTGTCTAATGCAGCTGTATTGATCCTCTGGGCAGAATAAAACTTGGTTAAGATTTCATAATGTCTGAGTGTTTTACTCTGAGAATTACAACCTAACACTGTATATCATAATACAGTATCTCATCAAATATACTATGCTATGATCAGCCAAGCAGTCATTTTACACAATTTCATAGGTCAATCTTTTTTTTTTTTAAAGAGTTGGCTAGTGTATTTACTAAGTAATTGATGGATGTGTTACGATAAATGAGTGAAGAGGTGTGGAGTCAGGCACAGAGAGCAAAAGATGTGGGAAAAACACGCTTTAATGTCCCGGAAACATAACATGAACAAAAGTGGAAACACAAATGAACAGAAATATAAACGGACAGCGTGAAACCCAAATGCAAACAAAAATACACTCAAACAAGAAAACAGCCGAACAAGCCCGCACGAAACAGAAGCAGGCTGAACAGACTATATATAACCCTATCCTAACAACCAAACAAGAAACAGGTGCTACCAATTAGACAGAACTAAAGGAACACAGAACAACGGATCGGCGATAGCTAGTAGACCTAGTAGGCGATAGACGCGATAGCGACCTCCACCCGAACAAGAAGGGGAGTCACCTTAGGTAATATTCGTGACAGGATGACAAAACTTCTTAGGCTTGTAGAGACACTAACCGAACATTAGCACATTAAATAACAGCTTTCTACATTTCTTTCTAGTTTGAGTTATTTACTTGTTACAACTGACCCTGTGTTACTTTTTATCTGCTGTCTTTATAATCAATATTGCCAAATATGATATATTCTGTCATTCGTTAAATGTTGTTTAGCAACTTTGGTCATTTGACTTTTGTTTGACTGCCGTTACAAAATGTAACGCTATAGCCTACTCGGTGAGGTTTGTGTGCCCTGGGTGTGCTCTGTGTAAAGATAGCCTAGGCCAACTGCTGAAATGCATTGAATTAATAGAGGAACATGATGTTAAGGTTTTCTTCCGTCGAAGGAGAGGAGGACCAAAATTCAGCGTGGTTATTTGTAAACATCTTTAATAAAGATGAAAAATACAAACAGTATACAAAAAACGTAACGTGAAAAACCAAACCAGCACTATCTGGTGCAAACAGAGACAGGAACAATCACCCACGAAGTACCTAAAGAATATGGCTGCCTACATATGGTTCCCAATCAGAGACAACGATAAACACCTACCTCTGATTGAGAACCACTCTAGGCAACCATAGACTTTCCTAGAATACTACACTGAACACAAACCCATCAAGCTACAAAAACCCCTAGACAAGACAAACACATAATCACCCATGTCACACCCTGGCCTGACCAAAATAATAAAGAAAACACAAAATACTAAGGCCAGGGCGTGACACATGATAACGTTTGGAATTAATGAACAGCCTGTTTCGCAATTCACAAAAATGTCATTTGCGATCAAAGATACTGTCACGCCTGCTCCCGCTCTTCCTCCCCCTCTCCCAGCCTGCTTGCCCAGCGCCCATGTCTCGGCCGGCTCGCCCAGGTGGGACGCCGGGTGGCGCCCCTTGGGGGGTACTGTCACGCCTGTTCCCGCTCTTCCTGCCCCTGGTGCTCGAGGGCACCAGGTTCCCAGGATTACGCAATCGAGCCAACATCAGAACGTTCACCTGCCTTTCCCGTCACTCACATCTGCCCTGATTGGACTGAATTCTATTACTTGTGTTATTGCCTTCCTTATATCTGTTTGTTCCCTAGCTCTGTTCCCGCTTCAGGATTGATGTTTGTCATATGTCCTTGTTTACCCGGGTGCTGACACTTCCTGTCGTGTTCTATGTCCGTTCCCTATTTAATGTTTGAATCCACGTACCTGCTTCTCCTGTCCAGTGTCGTTTCCTTACGGTTTCTAAATATCAGTTTCAACTTGCTGTGAAATCGTTACATAGTGGCGCAGCGACAATCTTATTTTGGCATACTGTCCATATCTTGGTTTTAAACGCTTTAAATTGGCACTTACGATTTTATGTAGTATTTCCTAGAACTCTCAGGATGAATATGGATTATTCCTGGTATTGAAACCTGGTAGAATTTCAGGAAAATATGAATCCCTACTACTCGGTATGCATTACTGAAAAGGAAACAAAGTACAGAAAATGTGGTCCCCGTTTCAAATAATATATAGTGCATCTCTCAACATGTCAGAATGTGGTAATGCCCTGCTGTCTGATGTATGAGCCTGTACTCAGTGCATATGCTATGATTTGAATATCAACGCTATCCAAACTCAGTGTAAATGGGCCAGTAACTCTGCTAGGAGTTTGAGGGGCAGCAAATATCAAATCCAAAGGCAAGCAACATGGACACGGGTCAAATGTATTGGCCGTTTGGAGCTGATAAAGAAACGTAATCCTCAGTGATCTGATAAAGAAAATGTGTGTAACCCTCAGCAGACTGAGAAAGGTCAGAGTGGGTTGATTGAGAGGCAGGTCAGGACACTGTCTCTCTGCACAGTATTGGGATTCTGGCAAGCAATATGTGCCTGGAGAATTCCAGGTAAATGGCAATGGCAAAAGTCGAGTTGATTAGTTGTAAGTGAAGTGATTGACACAGGAATTGCGTAACTACAGTGTCCTGAGATGACAATTTGCTAAAAATAGTACTGAGAAAATAAGTAGCAAGTGATACATTGGGGAGATGGTATGTGGGATGGGGGATCTCCCTCTCTTCTGCTCAGCACATCACATGCATCTCCAGAAAATGTTCACTGTGCAGACACACAACAGGTGTCCCACTAATACCAAGTACCTCATTGCTCTGGTCTTTGAGGGAGAGAAGGAAAGGGACGGGGTCTTTCTTTTTTTGGCAGGGTAAAATGAAACGCCCTGTAACAATGATTGACTCCAACATTTATAGGTCTTTTCAACATTTCCCTGAGCTATCCCCTTCTCAGTGTGATACCAACATTGCATCCTGGGTAATTTATTAAATGGTTGTGAGAGTGTTGCAGAGGATCCCGCTGTGCCAGCTGAGTTCTATAGAAATCCTTTCCCTGCTCAGCGCTAACCAACAAAAGCTTTAGGACTCATTTCAGATCGGCTTTGCTTTATCCTTCAAAAAAACAAAAGCTTAATACTTAACCCACAAACGTGAAATGTTGTTTGCAATGAAAGAAAAGGGAAGAAGTCAGTGCTTGAAAAGACAGGGGATTGTATAAAGGCGAACACACTCTCCTCCACCAGACACTGTATATTTAGTGAAAAATACACTCCTCCACCAGACACTACTGTATATTTAGTGAGTGGTGGATTGAGGCCCTAAAAAACTCCAATATCTATTCGAATAACAGACGTAAAACAAAACGTGTATTTTTTTGTCCGGTATATATGTTTCTGATGAAGATCTATAGAACCCTGACTGTGCCTCCACTGCACCTATAATCGTCATATCGTATGGATTTTAACTTCAACTAGCTCTAAATATTCTGTCCAGACCTGAACAGCAACAGGGGGACTAGAACAAAATCCCAATGGTTGACTATCCCAAGGGCGGGTGTTACTTGAACTCTTCAAAGCTCAACAGTGTGTATGAATCTGTTCTTGGGTTGCCGGTTCAATTAGAGCTGGGACGATAAATCTAAATTGAGCTACACTGACCATACCAATCACTTATCACAGGCATTTTGCTGATATCATTAATTATGATAAGTAGCCTATACTAGAGAAATGTGAAGTTTAAAATATACATTTTGCTAATATGGTTGCTTTTTAATTAGACAATTGATGGCTACAAACATCAAACTAGTAGTAGTTAAAAAGGCCCAATGCAGCTGTCACGGTCGTCATAGGAATTATCGGACCAAGGTGCGGCGTGATATGGTTTCCACATGTTTATTAACTGAAAACGCACAAAAACAAAGAAATAACGAAACGTGAAGACAATGGAGTGCTCACAGGCCAACATACCAGGCCAACATAGAAATAGATAACCTAGATTACCCACCCTAGTCACACCCCGACCTAACCAAAATAGAGAATAAGAAGGTTCTCTAGGCTCTCTATGCGTGACAGCAGCTGTTTTTTTTTATCTCAATATCAAATCATTTCTGGTAACAACTAAGTACCTTACTGTGATTATCTTCAATTAAAATTGTCAAATTAACAAAAAGCTTCTTAGCAAAGAGAAATTCCTCAAGCAAAATTGTTGCTAGGACTGTCTGGGAGTGGTCTGAGTATCAGCTAATCATCAAGGTAAGACCCAAGCGCAGACTGTGAAGTAACCATGTTTATTGTAACAGGGGCAGGCAAACAACAGGGGCAGGCAAACGACAGGTCAAGGCAGGCAGAGGTCGATAATCTAGAGTAGGAGCAAAGGTACAGGACGGCCGGCAGGCTCAGGGTCAGGCAGAGTTTAGTAATCCAGAGGTAGAGCAAAAGTACAGGACGGCAGGCAGGTACAGGACGGCAGGCAGGTACAGGACGGCAGGCAGGGTCAGGCAGAGTGGTCAGGCGGGCGAGTACAGGGTCAGGACAGGCAAGGGTCAAAAACCAGGAGGACGAGAAAAAGAGAGGCTGGGAAAAGACAGGCTCTGACAGGACAAACACTGGTAAACTTGACAAACAAGACAAACTGTCACAGACAAACATAAAACACAGCTATAAGTACCCAGAGGATAAGTGGGGGAAATGGGTGACACTTGGAGGGGGTGGAGAAAAGCACAGGGACAGGTGAAACAGATCAGGGTGTGACACTGAGTAGGGAGGAGAAAACTGTTATTGGCGAGATGTTTGGAACTCTTTCTTACTGGCCTATTAATTCATTAACCGCCTGTTGCTAGGGTTAGGGGAAATAATATAGGAAAATATTGAATCTATTATATATATATATATTTACAAAAAAAATATATATGGAAGATTGGAAATGTTGCAGACAATTACATTGATGGAAGCCACAATCTATCTGCACTATTAAAGCTGATCTACCCCTTTAAAAAATTATTATAATAATAATAATAACAATTAACCACCTGGTGATGTCACCAGACAGGCCAAAACTCCATCCCACGAAAACAGACTGAAATTTCAGGCAGTCTTTTTAAACAGCTCTTACACTAAAAGGCCATTATCATCATTTTAAAAATGTCACCCTATTATTCCAACCACATAGTGTGGAAATATATATATATATATATATAAACACACAGGAAAATCCCATTTATGACTGCACTGGTCAATCATTTTTTTTTAAATAAATTGGTTCACATTAATGTTATAAGCGTATCGTTATCGCATTAATTCAGGCAATTTATCGCTGTATGGATTTTTGTCCATATCGCCCAGCTCTAGGTTAAATTCTCCACTGCGTGGATTGTGGGCATCAGTAATCCCCAGCTAAAGCGTTCAGTTAAGATTTCGATTAGATAACATGGACTGACTGGTTGTCTGGTTATGTTTTTAAGATGGGAATAATATCTGCAATTGACGGGGATTGGAGTGCAATATTATCAAACTGCTAATCATTAACCTGGGATCTTACGCAAAAGTATCCAACCACATTGCCTCAAGAGCAACATCAACATCAGTACACAAAAAAACATTTTCCCTCCAAATGCTTCCTCTTGAACACCTTTAATTAGTGTGAGGCCAGACCATGTACTGGGCATTCAATATCTCCCTTTTAACTTTTATAGCCTGTTTGGATGGCTGAATATATTTAAATGAGGTGTCTTTGTGGGATAGATCTGACCACAGCACAACGCAGAGCATGATTGTCACGCCCTGGTCGAAGTATTTTGTGTTTATCTTCATGTATTGGGTCAGGCCAGGGTGTGGCATGGGTTTTTGTATGTGGTGTGTATATTGGGATTGTAGCTAGTGGCGTGATCTAGCAAAGTCTATGGCTGTCTGGAGTGGTTCTCAATCAGAGGCAGGTGTTTATCGTTGTCTCTGATTGGGAACCATATTTAGGCAGCCATATTCTTTGAGTTTTGTTGTGGGTGATTGTCCTTAGTGTCCTTGTTCCTGCACCAGATAGGACTGTTTAGGTTTTCAGTTCTTGTTTTGTATAGTCTGTTCATGTATAGTCGTCTCTATTAAAAACATGAATAACCACCACGCTGCATTTTGGTCCGCTTCTCTTTCACCAGAAGAAAACCCTTACAATGATAAAAGCTTTCTGTTACCCACCGGAGATGTGAGAGGCCTTTAAATCTTTCTGTGTTGACCAGCACACCCCCTCTTCCTAGTAGGAGGCGTTTTTTTGTCTTACTGTAGTGACATATGAATGAGCAATAGCACCAGAGAGGTCAGAACCAGGGCGTGCTTGCCTCACACTGTATTTGTGCAGGGTAATAGGTTGCTTTATTTCTTTCCTGCTACACTCATTCAAATGTTCAGAATGTCAATTCTATTAATGATGGTATTACCAGGCCTGTACCAACAATACATCTCTTGAAAAATTCCTCCTCCTTAGTTCAACTCCAACCCATAATAATACAAATATATATATGACTATGCCAGAAAATCGGATAATCAAATAATGGTACAACTAGTATTATGGTTTTGACCAACTTTGTGGTTAGAGTGTCTGCGCTTAGATTGAAAGGTTGTTCAATACCCTGCTGAGTCATACCAAAGACTGTAAAAATGGGACCTGATGCGTCTCTGCTTGGCACTCACTATTAAGGAGATAGATTGGGGCCCGGCGACAGACTAGCAGGGGATGTGCTTGTACATCAAGCTGCCTCACGCTACAGAAACAGGAGACAGGCTTGGGCATGAAAACTTACTTTGAATTTTGTACTATGGTTTGTAATTTGAGTTCACTCTGGTAGTCCTCAACTGACTAAATAGTGTAGAATTATTATTAGATTAGATTACTGACCTTTAGGTCAATTTAAATGTGTAGGCTAAACTGTGTAGGGGACAAAGGGGTTCTTTGGGGTTCATACAAACCTGTGATGTTTCAAACTAAATGTTAGCTAGAAGCCAGAGGAAATTGTGTGTTTAATAAAAGCACATCCTACAGGGGTTCTACAGTATCTAATGCTTACAAATAAACATCATTTTTTATAATGAAATATGCCAAATACAGCTACAGGCCGAGCCTGACATTGACAATTTGCTAATTGTTTATTTTATTTCAGTGAGGAGTCATAAAACCATTGGACGACTGTTGCTGACCTCTGTTGAATGATTGTGATTTGGGCAGTGGGCTGACTGTGAGAAGGTATGTAGCCTATCTAAATGATTTATAATCAATTATGTATAGTAAGTCTTGGTGGTTCAATAGCCCAGTTAATCATTACATTACTTTTAACACTATGATTTGCTCAGTGTGGCAGTAACCCAACTATCAGAGGCAGAGGATCTCTCTTTCGGCTGCTGCTGACAACAACTGCATGTCAATTGTTCTACAACAAAATAATGATACTGTTTGTTAGTATAGGATTTAGTCTTCATTTTGGCAGATTATGTTTCATGTTTATTTCCTTTTTTCTTCTTCTCAGGGACCAGCCAGGCAACAACCCATACTGTTCACCTACTGTTCCACAAAGAACCAGCCAGACAACAACCCATACTGTACAGCTACTGTTCCACAAAGAACCAGCCAGAACACAACCCATACTGTTCACCTACTGTTCCACAATGAACCAGCCAGACAACAACCCATACTGTTCACCTACTGTTCCACAAAGAACCAGCCAGAACACAACCCATACTGTTCACCTACTGTTCCACAATGAACCAGCCAGACAACAACCCATACTGTTCACCTACTGTTCCACAAAGAACCAGCCAGAACACAACCCATACTGTTCACCTACTGTTCCATAAAGAACCAGCCAGACAACAACCCATACTGTAGACCTACTGTTCCACAAAGAACCAGCCAGTCAACAACCCATACTGTAGAGCTACTGTTCCACAAAGAACCAGCCAGACAAC
This sequence comes from Oncorhynchus keta, assembly GCF_023373465.1. Taxonomy (NCBI): domain Eukaryota; kingdom Metazoa; phylum Chordata; class Actinopteri; order Salmoniformes; family Salmonidae; genus Oncorhynchus; species Oncorhynchus keta. The sequence goes on from NC_068423.1 coordinate 19,207,616, forward strand.
AACCCATACTGTAGAGCTACTGTTCCACAAAGAACCAGCCAGTCAACAACCCATACTGTAGACCTACTGTTCCATAAAGAACCAGCCAGACAACAACCCATACTGTAGAGCTACTGTTCCACAAAGAACCAGCCAGTCAACAACCCATACTGTAGACTGTCGTTACGTTTTCTAATAGCCTACCGCAAGCAATGAAAGAAAGAGCACATTTGAATTTTAGGATTTCAAAGCGTACACATGAAACAAAGAGTATGAGACATGAAAGAGCAAACCAATTGGAACACTTCAAGTTGATGGGGTAAAGTGGTGTATCCAAGGCAACGTTCATCTCAGCAGATTCACTCACTCCCTTCACTCTCACAATGACAGACGGCAATATCAAACAGGAAGGAAAAAGAAGAAGGCAGAATCTAACGATGACCCACCAAGCAAACAACCCATTCAAAAACAGTAAGCTGACAATGACCCACCAAGCAAACAACCCATTCAAAAACAGTAAGCTAACAATGACCCACCAAGCAAACAACCCATTCAAAAACAGTAAGCTGACAATGACCCACCAAGCAAACAACCCATTCAAAAACAGTAAGCTGACAATGACCCACCAAGCAAACAACCCATTCAAAAACAGTAAGCTGACAATGACCCACCAAGCAAACAACCCATTCAAAAACAGTAAGCTGACAATGACCCACCAAGCAAACAACCCATTCAAAAACAGTAAGCTGACAATGACCCACCAAGCAAACAACCCATTCAAAAACAGTAAGCTGACAATGACCCACCAAGCAAACAACCCATTCAAAAACAGTAAGCTAACAATGACCCACCAAGCAAACAACCCATTCAAAAACAGTAAGCTGACGCAAATATATTTATAAGTAGGGGAATTAAAACAACCTCAAAGTAAATAAGAGTCATGGTCCACTTGGATGCTCAGCTGCGTAATGAAATGTGTACATCAGTTCATGCAATCACCTCTGCTTGGAGCCAACAGCCCTCAGATTAAAGTGATAGTTGTTTAATTTCAGCCTGGCTGCGACACCCAATCTATTTTATGCGGTTTTGTTAATAACAGAGCCAGAGAAAAGTCAATGCAGAGGAACTGGAATCCCCTAAACACATGTACTTTCCAAGAGGCAGCAGCGATGGGTGGCACATTGGCAATAATTCAACCCACTGTGTATGTAATCAGGCCTTCATTAGTAGCAGAACAGGTCATCCAGGATACTCTTTTAAAAAGAGAACGTGAATTAGATGCCAGCCCATTCACAGTCTAAAGACATAGTCACAAGACCTTGCGCCATTTGGAGTGATTCTTTGGTGGAGTGATGGGACTGGTTGCCAACGAGGTTGGGCTGATACCTGATGCATTGCTAGTTGGCTTCATGTTGTTTCCCAAACTCGGTCCTGGGTGCACGATTTGGTTTTTGCCCTAGCACTACACAGTTGATTCAAATCATCAAAGCTTGATGATGAGTTGGTTATTAGAAATCAGCTGTGTAGTGCGAGGCCAAAAACTAAAACGGGCACCCCTTGGGGTCCAGAGGACGGAGTTTGAGAAACCCTGTATTAGGCAATGAATTGGAGGGATACATGTAGAATGCAGGAGGTTCATCTGCCAGCTAAGGAGATGGACCTCTGTCCACTGAGACACTGTGGGGCTCTCAGCTTGCTGTCAGATGGACCTCTGTTCACTGAGACACTGTGGGGCTCTCAACTTGCTGTCAGATGGACATCTGTCCACTGAGACACAGTGGGGCCCTCAACTTGCTGTCAGATGGACCTCTGTCCACTGAGACACTGTGAGGCTCACAACTTGCTGTCAGATGGTACACTAGCTGACATGACTATTGGTTTGATGCTAAACTATCTCAATCAGTCTATGGTTGAATCTTTTTTTTCAGACCACACAAAAGGATTACATTCAATTTCATTGATTTTGCGGGTTGGGAGATAAAGCTCTTTTTGGAAGTTACGTTGTTGGTTCCAGACTGGGTTGAACTGATGCCTAATGCATGGCCAGTTGGCTATGAGGGCATAATTAAGTTATTAGGTCATGTTGGAGGACGTAATGGAGGTTGACATGTCAGGTACAGGAGGTCCATCTGCCAGCCAAGGAGCTCCCCAGACTGCTAAGACTCTGTGTGCCACTCATAGTTTGCGGTCTGATTCTGACAGTAGCTAATATGACTAGTGGTTTGATCCTCAACCATTTAGACACAATGGATGGTTGGTCACACTATTTGGGTATTCCATCTGTAGAGGATCCAACTGCAGAGCATCTGCAGATGGACTATCCAAATAGTGTGACCAAACATTCTGAAAATGCCAGTGCTGTTCTTGTAACAACAACAAAAAAAAAACAGTGCTTTGCCTTGATTCTGAGTATTTTTATGTTCTATCAATACCACCAATTAATTATTAATTGTGTATAGGTGGTTAGTTTGCATTATCATGGAGGGTGCTACATTAATGATTAAATCCTGGAGCCTGATCAATCACAGACATTTTATATCCCTCTCGGGGAGGGTGACAAACTCAATAGCAAGCAGGTTCAACAGATTGGAGGGATTTAAAAGCTTAACACATTTCCCCAACAGCTGCACAATGAATCATTCCTCAGATGATGCTGTTGGTCCTCCTCTCTTCTCCTGTGCTGCAGTAATGCTTTTAGGAACCACGTCTCACTGTGGTTCACTGCAGAGCTACATACCTCTTCATTTCAGGGTTGTTAACCTGAGATTGTTTCTCGTTTCACCCACACTGTTGTTTTCCACGTGCTGCTGCTGATACACTTACATTCAACCAAGGTTGTTTACTATTGATGACAGATTGCTATCGAATTCAGCAAACAACGCTACAGTAAAGTGTGTACTTCAGCATAAAATGTCAAATATAATTGTTTTGTAGAAAATATCTGTTGTGCCCCGCTGTTCAGCATGCTATTTATTGATCACCCCACTGCTTTCCTTTGAAAGACTTGCTCAGAGGAAACAACACACACACACACACACACACACACACACACACACACACACACACACACACACACACACACACACACACACTTATATTGTCCTGCAGGTGGGATTTCAGATACAGAGCTTTTCTTAGAGATTTACTGTCTAAGTTGGGTTAGATAAAAACAAAGTTGGGTTTGTTATTGATGTGTCAAGAACGCTGCAATGATTCACTGTGTTTCCAAATGCTGAGGAGAATGTTGTTATTGTTGACAGGTGGTCAAACTATGTATATTAGAACTTCATTGTGACTTTTTAGGGCTTTATTTCTAATGACTAGCATTGATTTGTGCATTTCCATTGACGTGTGCATTCTAGTGCTAAAAAAGTTATTTGAAAGGAATTGCCAATGTAGGTAGGGTATTAAAAGTGTTATTTTGCTAAGCAAATGCATTAGAGTAAAAACATCTTACTATAACTCAAAATAGAGACATCTTACTATAATTTAAATCAAAGACATCTTACTATAACTCAAATTACCGACATTTTACCATAACTCAAATTACAGACATTTTACTATAACTCAAATTACAGACATTTTACTATAACTCAAATTACAGACATCTTATTTTATTACATAGTCGGGAGGCACTACTGGATATAAGAGCAACATCAACTCACCATCATTATGACCAGGAATACGACTTTCCCGAAGCGGATCCTGTGTTTTGCCCACCACCGAGCGCAATGGAACGGATCCCAGCCGGCGAACGAAAACAACTTCGCTGTAAAAAGGGGCAGACAAAGCGGTCTTCTGGTCAGGCTCCGGAGACGAGCACATCGCACACCACTCCCTAGGATACTACTCGCCAATGCCCAGTTTCTTGACAACAAGGTTGATGAAATCCGAGCAAGGGTAGCATTCCAGAGAGATATAAGAGACTAACGTTCTTTGCATCACGGAAACATGGCTCACTCGAGACACGCCATCGGAGTCGGTACAGCCAGCTGGTTTCTTCACGCATCGCACCGACAGAAACAAGCATCTTTCTGGTAAGAAGAGGGGCAGGGGGGAATGCCTTATGATTAACGAGACGTGGTGTGGTGTGATCATAACAACATACAGGAACTCAAGTTCTTCTGTTCACCTGACAATTCCTCACACTTAAAATTTGACCGCATTATCTACCAAGAGAATTCTCTTCGATTATAATCACAGCCGCATATATTCCCCCCAAGCAGACACATCGATGGCCCTGAACAAACTTTATTTGACTCTATGTAAACTGGAAACCACATATCCTGAGGCAGCATTCATTGTAGCTGGGGATTTTAACAAGGCTAATCTGAAAACTCCCTAAATTGTATCAGCATATCGATTGTGAAACCAGGGCTGGTAAAACCCTGGATCATATTTATTCTAACTTCCTCGACGCATATAAGGCCCTCCCCCGCCCTCCTTTTGGAAAAGCTGACCACGACTCAATTTTGTTGCTCCCAACCTATAGACAGAAAATAAAACAGGAAGCTCCTGCGCTCAGGTCTGTTCAACGCTGGTCCGACCAATCTGATTCCATGCTTCAAGATTCCTTCGATCACGTGGATTGGGATATGTTCCACATTGCGTCAAACAACAACATTAACGAATATGCTGACTCGGTGAGCGAGTTTATTAGCAAGTGCATCGGCGATGTCATACCCGCAGCAACTACTCAGTAATCAAGTTTGCAGACGACACTTCCGTTGGAGGCTTGATCTGCAAATATGACGAGACGGCCTACAGGGAGGAGGTGAGGGCCCTTGGAGTGTGATGTCAGGAAAGTAACCTCACACTCAACGTCAACAAAACAAAGGAGATGATCGTGGACTTCAGGAAACAGCAGAGGGAGCACCCCCCTATCCACATCGACGGGACAGTAGTGGAGAGGGTAGTAAGTTTTAAGTTCCTCGGCGTACACATCACGGACAAACTGAATTGGTCCACCCACACAGACAGCGTGGTGAAGAAGGCGCAGCAGCGCCTCTTCAACCTCAGGAGGCTGAGAAATTTGGCTTGTCACCAAAAGCACTCACAAACTTTTACAGATGCACAATTGAGTGCATCCTGTCGGGCTGTATCACCGCCTGGTACGGCAACTGCTCCGCCCACAACCGTAAGGCTCTCCAGAGGGTAGTGAGGTCTGCACAACGAATCACCGTTGTCACTGCCCTCCAGGACACCTACACCACCCGATGTCACACGAAGGCCATAAAGATCATCAAGGACAACAACCACCCCAGCCACTGCCTGTTCACCCCGCTATCATCCAGAAGGCGAAGTCAGTACAGGTGCATCAAAGCAGGGACCGAGAGACTGAAAAACAGCTTCTATCTCAAGGCCATCAGACTGTTAAACAGCCACCACTAACATTGAGTGGCTGCTGCCAACATACTGACTCAACTCCAGCTACTTTAATAATGGAAAAATTGATGTAAAAATGTATCACTAGCCACTTTAAACAAAGCCACTTAATATAATGTTTACATACCCTATATTACTCATCTCTTATGTATATACTGTACTCTATACCATCTACTGCATCTTGCCTATGCCGTTCTGTACCCATTCATATATTTTTATGTACATATTCTTCATTCCTTTACACTTGTGTGTATAAGGTAGTTGTTGTGAAATTGCTAGGTTAGATTACTTGTTGGTTATTACTGCATTGTCGGAACTAGAAGCACAAGCATTTCGCTACACTCACATTCACTTCTGCTAACCATGTGTATGTGACAAATAAAATTGGATTTGATTTACTATATTACAGACATCTTACAATAACTCAAATTACAAACATCTTACTATAACTCAAATTACATACACCTTACCACAACTTAAAATAGAGACATCTTGCTATAACTCAAAATAGAGACATCTTGCTACATTACAGACATTTTACTATAACTCAATTTGCAGACATTTTACTATAACTCAAATTAGAGACATCTTACTATAACTCACAATACTGAAATCTCACTTTAACCTAAATTACAGACATCTTACTATAACTAAAATTGCAAACATCTTACTACAACTCAAAATAGAGACATCTTACTTTTACTCAAAAAACTGTCATCTTACTATAACTCAAAATAGAGACATTTTAGTATTACTCAAAATAGAGATGTCTTACTATAACTAAATTTACAGACATCTTTCTATGACTCATAAAGCTGCCATTTTACGACAACTCAAAATAGAGACATCTTACTATAACTCAAAAATAGAGACATCTTACTATAACTCAAAAATAGAGACATCTTACTATAACTCAAAAAAGAGACATCTTACTATAACTAAAAAAAGAGACATCTTACTATAACTCAAATGACAGACATCATAATATAACTCAAATTACAGACATTTTACTACAACTCAAAATAGAGACATCTTACTATAACTCAAAATAGAGACATTTTACTATAACTCAATTACAGACATTTTAATGTAACTCAAATTACAGACATCTTACTTTAACTAAAATAGAGACATCTTGGTATAACTCAAATTACAGATATCTTACTAGATCTCAATTTACAGACAATTTACTATAACTTAAATTACTGACAACTTAATATAACTAAATTTAGAAACATCTTACTATAATTTAAAATAAAGATATATATCTCAAATTGAAGACATTTTACTATAACTCAAATGACTCAAAATAGAGACATCTTACTATAACTCAAATTACATACATCTTGCTATAACACAAATGACTCTATCTCAAAGTAGAGACATGTTACTAAGACATCTTACTATAACTCAAATTACAGGAATCTTACTGTAACTCAAAATAGACACATTTTATTATAATTTCAATTAGAGACATCTTACTATAACTGAAATTAGAGACTTCTTACCAAGAAATCTAACTATTATTTAAATTAGATACATCTTACTATAGCTCCAATTACAGCTATCTTACAATAACTCAAATTAGAGACATCTTACCGAAACATCTTACTATAATTTAAATTATAGACAATTTACTAAGACATCTTACTATATCTCAAATGAGAGACATCTTTCCAAGACATCTGATGATAATTTAAATTAGTGACATCTTACTTTAACTCAAATTAGAGACGTCTTCATCATTTTACTATATCTCAAATTATAGACATATTACCAAGACGTCTTACAATAAGTCAAATTAGATACATTTTACTATAAATGCTTTCCTGCAGTCACATTACTTAGTGGCCTCATGGGAAGAATGTTATTCATGTTTTTCTTGATTAATCATTATTAACATTATTTTATAAACCTGCCAAAAATCCTGTTTCTATGTCAAACGGTTTTGTTATATTTCTGTCTTCTGTGATGTATATAAAGTGTAATATTGTGATGCAAACTCCAAATGTAATACATTTCAACTGTATATCTGACATGGTACAGGTGTCTTCTTTCTTTAAACCCATAACCATGTGTGTGAGGTGTATACTTTTGTTTCAAAGTAGATTTGTTTAAGACTACCAAGAAACAAGGTGTGACCCCGATTAAGCCCACGGCAGTAAAAGGATAACTCAAGAACAGAGAAAGAAGATGAACAGTAAAATAATCATGGCAGCCTATGACATGCATCAAACTGAGACCCTCTGGCAAATTGGGTGGGCGAATAACATAAACTACATCCATAATCACTGTATAGAATTACAATCCCGTTCGCTTTTATTGACCATATTGTTGTACCAATCAAGAAGAACGCTTGTGGGTTTTTCACGCTCAAGAGTTGGTGGTCCACCATCCAAAGGACATCGAGCCAACGGCCGGACAGTGGTTGAAAATGGGTAATTGATGAAAGAGGACAAAGGAGGCAGACATGAATTGTGCAGAGCAACAGACATTACAACATTGGTGCCCAAAGACCCATAACAGAATGCACGACTTGTCGTACCTTGGCATGAATGGGGTATTGCAGCCGACGGACCTTACATAGTTCCACTTCTTTCAGCAAAAAAGGTTGCAGTGGGCTAAAAAACGAAAACACTAGACACTGGAGAATTGTAAAAATAGCCTGGTCTGATGAATCCCAGTTCCTGCTGCTTCACTCTGATGGGAGGACTAGGGTATGGAGAAAACCACGAGTACATGCATCCATCATGCCGCGTGTCTACATTGCAGGCAGGTGGCAGGGCCGGCTTAATACAGGGGCTTACCGGGGCAGAAATTAAAATAAATGAATAAAGGAAATATATACAGTATATATTGTACAGTATATATGTATATATATTACTGCCTATCACAGGAGGGTTCAGGAGCCCGCTCTTAATGTGTATAGACAGACTGTCTTGTCTGCTGCCACTGTGCTAATCATCGGTAGGGGCCACACGTGGGTAACTGGAGTACCCTGCCTTGATTGGGTAACTGACTATAAAAATAATAATAATAATAATAAACTGCATAATAAATAAATGTGACTGGTCAATTGTGTGAGAATTACTTTACTTTTTTAAAATTAGTATTATTTTATCCAACCACAGGAGCCCTCACTCAATGTTCCAAGTACACTAGAGAGCATCATTTTGCCACAGAAGATCAATAGTTTCAACAACAAAAAATAACTGTGGATTAAGTTTTATTACAAGCACATACAGGTAACTGCCAAAATAAAGGAAACACCAACATAGTGTCTTTAAAAAAGTGTTAGGCTACCATGAGCTGCCAGAACAGCTTCAATGCGCCTTGGCATAGATTCTACAAGTGGACCTAAACCATGTCAGGAAAATGCTCCCCACACCATAACATACTATTTGTATACCTCATTTACTCAAGTGTTTCCTATATTTTGGCAGTTACCGGTTGCCTAGAGTTGGAAAGGTGACAATTTGACCAGCATGCACATCAAATATACAGCTTGTTGCGTTGTGGCCATAGACATATAATCCATAGAAAGGTTTTGGAACCTCTTACGCTGCCATTTTGACAATTAAACTCATGGATACTGTCAAGCCTGCTCCTGCTCCCCCTCTCTGGTGCTCGTGGTTGCCAGGCAGCCCATCATTACGCACACCTGTCACCTTCGTTACGTGCATCAGCGCTTCATGGGACTCACCTGGACTATTACCTTATTGATTGCCTACCCTATATCTGTCTCTTCCTCAGTTTATTCCCCATGTCTGCATTAATATTGTTATCTTCCCCGTGTCCAGAAGCTGTACGTGTTTTGTTTCATGTCCGTTATTTATTAAATATTCACTCCCTGTACTTGCTTCTCGTCTCCCAGCGTCTGTTCTCACATAATGCAGACACCAATATTGGAAGCATCAGGGAGTTGTTTTAGTTTTTTGTTGGCGTTGGTGACATCGGGTCCGGGTGCCGCTGCTGAAGGAACCAGGGTGCCTCAGCTGGCTTGTCGGGTTTCCATGCCTTAGCTGGCTCTAAACATGATTCTGGGTTCGCGCCCAGGCTCTGTCGTAACCGGCCGCAACCGGGAGGTCTGTGGGGCGACGCACAATTGGCCTAGCGTTGTCCGGGTTAGGGAGGGTTTGGCCAGTAGGGATATCCTTGTCTCATCGCGCACCAGCGACTCCTGTGCTGGGCCAGGTGCAGTGAGCGCTAACCAAGGTTGCCAGGTGCACAGTGTTTCCTCTGACACATTGGTGCGGCTGGCTTCCGGGTTGGATGCGCGCTGTGTTAAGAAGCAGTGCGGCTTGGTTGGGTTGTGTATCGGAGGACGCATGACTTTCAACCTTCGTCTCTCCCGAGCCCGTACGGAAGTTGTAGCGATGAGACAAGATAGTAGCTACTTACAATTGGATACCACGAAATTGGGGAGAAAAAGGGAGAAAATTCCAACAACAAAAAAACTAAACAAAAAAACGAACAAAAAAATGTTCACTCCATGTACTTGCTTCTCGTCTCCCAGCGTCTGTCCTTACAGGTACACTAGCAATGGCCGCCTGTCCTGAATTGAATGGGAACTGCCATCTAGTGATTATATTTTTATGGTTGGTTGCGGCTGTCTGTTTGAAAAACATGCCAACTGCCTAAACGAGAAGACTAATCTGTCTGAAGAACCAATAGAAAACATTTTTTCAACAACTCCCAATTGTTTGGGAGCAGCAGCACTGTTTTTCAAAGTAGCTCATCTAGATGCACGGCATACACTGTGAGTAATAGCCTATGGCTTCATCTTCGTCATTAGATGAGTCAGTGTGCCACAAGATATTTTATTTAGTGGCCTATAATATAAACTCAGCAAAAAAAGAAACGTTCTCTCACTGTCAACTGCGTTTATTTTCAGCAAACTTAACATGTGTAAATATTTCTATGAACATAACAAGATTCAACAACTGAGACATGAACTGAACAAGTTCCACAGACATGTGACTAACAGAAATTGAAAAATGTGTCCCTGAACAAAGGCGGGGTCAAAAGTAACAGTCCGTATCTGGTGTGGCCACCAGCTGCATTAAGTACTGCAGTGCATCTCCTTCTCATGGACTGCACCAGATTTGCCAGTTATTGCTGTGAGATGTTACCCCATTCTTTCACCAAGGCACCTGCAAGTTCCCGGACATTTCTGGGGGGAATGGCCCTAGCCCTCACCCTCCGATCCAACAGGTCTCAGACGTGCTCAATGGGATTGAGATCCGGGCTCTTCGCTTGCCATGGCAGAACACTAACATTCATGTCTTGCAGGAAATCATGCACAGAACGAGCAGTATGGCTGGTGGCATTATCATGCTGGAGGGTCATGTCAGGATGAGCCTGCAGGAAGGGTACCACATGAGGAAGGAAGATGCCTTCCCTGTAATGCACAGCCTTGAGATTGCCTGCAATGACAACAAGCTCAGTCCGATGATGCTGTGACACACCGCCCCCAGACCATGACGGACCCTCCACCTCCAAATCGATCCCGCTCCAGAGTACAGGCCTCGGTGTAACGCTCATTCCTTTGACGATAAACACAAATCCGTCCATCACCCCTGGTGAGACAAAACCACGACTCGTCAGTGAAGAGCACTTTTTGCCAGTCCTATCTGGTCCAGCAACGGTGGGTTTGTGCCCATAGGTGATGTTGTTGCCGGTGATGTCTGGTGATGACCCGCCTTACAACAGGCCTACAAGCCCCCAGTCTAGCCTCTCTTAACCTATTGCGGACAGTCTGATCACTGATGGAGGGATTGTGCGTTCCTGGTGTAACCCGGGCAGTTGTTGTTGCCATCCTTTACCTGTCCCGCAGGTGTGATGTTCGGATGTACCGATCCTGTGCAGGTGTTGCTACACGTGGTCTGCCACTGAGAGGACGATCAGCTGTCCATCCTGTCTCCCTGTTGCATTGTCTTAGGCATCTCACAATACGGACATGGCAATTTATTGCCCTGGCCACATCTGCAGTTCTCATGCCAACTTGCAGCATGCCTAAGGCACATTCACACAGATGAGCACTGTGTTTTTTGTGTGTTTTTCAGAGTCAATAGAAAGGCCTCTTTGGTGTCCTAGGTTTTCATAACTGTGACCTTAATTGCCTACCGTCTGTAAGCTGTTAGTGTTTTAACGACCGTTCCACAGGTGCATGTTCATTCATTGTTTATGGTTCATTGAACAAGCATGGGAAACAGTGTTTAAACCCTTTACAATGAAGATCTGTGAAGTTATTTGGATTTTTCCAAATCAAATCAAATCGAATTTTATTTGTCACATACACATGGTTAGCAGATGTTAATGCGAGTGTAGCGAAATGCTTGTGCTCCTAGTTCCGACAATGCAGTGATAACCAACAAGTTACACAGTGTAAGGGGATAAGGAATATGTACATAAGGATATATGAATGAGTGATGGTACAGAGCAGCATACAGTAGATGGTATCGAGTACAGTATATACATATGAGATGAGTGTGTAGACAAAGTAAACAAAGTGGCATAGTTAAAGTGGCTAGTGATACATGTATTACATAAGGATGCAGTCGATGATATAGAGTACAGTATATACGTATGCATATGAGATGAATAATGTAGGGTAAGTAACATTATATAAGGTAGCATTGTTTAAAGTGGCTAGTGATATATTTACATCATTTCCCATCAATTCCCATTATTAAAGTGGCTGGAGTTGGGTCAGTGTCAATGACAGTGTGTTGGCAGCAGCCACTCAATGTTAGTGGTGGCTGTTTAACAGTCTGATGGCCTTGAGATAGAAGCTGTTTTTCAGTCTCTCGGTCCCAGCTTTGATGCACCTGTACTGACCTCGCCTTCTGGATGATAGCGGGGTGAACAGGCAGTGGTTCGGGTGGTTGATGTCCTTGATGATCTTTATGGCCGTCAACCACCCGAACCAAATGATCTTTGAAGACAGGGTCCTGAAAAGAGGGACTTTCTTTTTTTGCTGCGTTTTTATACAGTGAGCTCCACAAACGTATTGGGACAGTGACAAATTGTTTGTAGTTTTGTCTCTATTCTCCGGAACTTTGTATTTGAAATTGTACAATTACTATGAATTTAAAGTGCAGATTGTCTGCTTGAAGTGGAAGGGTTTCATCCATTGTGAGTGAAATTTTTGAAATGACTGAATGTTTTGTACATAGTCCCTCCATTTTATAGGACCAAAAGTATTGGGACAAATTAACTTATTTACATGTATTAAAATAGTGAAAAGTTAAGTATTTGGTCCCATATTAATAACACACAATGACGACATCAAGCTTGTGACTTCAAATTGTTTGGATGCATTTGCTGTTTGTTCTGGTTGTGTTTCAGATGATTTTGTTCCCAACAGAAATAAATGGTAAATAATGTCGCTTTTATTGTAAACTGTTAACCATGAGATTCTCATCACAAAATTGTCCAAGTTCAACTTTTCCCCTGATGCCTTGAGATGGATGAAATCATACCTTGAAGGCAGAACTCAGTGTGTCAGAGTGAGCAATGAGCTGTCGCCCACTCGTAGCTATGATGTGGGCGTGCCCCAAGGGTCAATACTGGGGCCCCTCCTGTTCAGCCTGTATATTAATGATCTGCCTTCTGTCTGTACTGGGTCTGAAGTTCAAATGTATGCAGATGATACAGTGATATATGTGCATGCAAAGAGCAAACAACAAGCTGCACAAGAACTCACTACTGTAATGGTCCAGGTTACAAAGTGGCTCAGTGACTCGTGTCTGCATCTCAATGTGAAAAAACGGTTTGCATGTTCTTCACAAAGAGGGCAACAGATGCTACTGAGCCAGATGTCTGTGTCAGGGAGAAGCTCCAGGTGGTATCCGATTTTAAGTACCTTGGCATCATACTTGATTCCAACCTCTCTTTTAAAAAGCATGTGAAAAAGGTAATTCAAATAACTAAATTCAATCTAGCTAATTTCCGATTTATACGAAATTGTTTGACTACAGAGGTAGCAAAACTGTACTTCAAATCTATGATACTCCCCACTTAACATACTGCTTGACTAGTTGGGCCCAAGCTTGCTGTACAACATTAAAACCTATTCAGTCTGTCTACAAACAGGCTCTCAAAGTGCTTGATAGGAAGCCCAATAGCCATCATCATTGTCACATCCTTAGAAAACATGAGCTCTTGAGTTGGGAAAATCTTGTGCAATACACCGACGCATGTCTTGTATTCAAGATCCTTAATGGCCTGGCTCCCCCTCCACTCAATATTTTTGTTAAACAGAAAACCCAGACATATGGCAGCAGATCCACAAGGTCTGCCATGAGAGGTGACTGTATAGTTCCCCTAAGGAAAAGCACCTTTAGTAAATCTGCATTCTCTGTGAGAGCTTCCCATGTCTGGAATACACTGCCATCAGACACACATAACTGCACCACATATCACACTTTCACAAAATGCTTGAAGACATGGCTAAAGGTCAATCAGATTTGTGAACATGGTCCCTAGCTGTGTGTTGCCGCTTTCCATGTTGTCTGTAGCTTGTGAGGTGTGGAAACACTTTGTTGCTTTTATGAATTTTGTCTTGCTGCTTTTTGTTCTATGTTGCTCTGTCTGTATGCTATGTCTTGCTTGTCCTATGTTGCTATGTTGCTATGTCTATGGTGCTATTGTCTATATTGTAATTGTTTTTAATAACCTGCCCAGGGACTGCGGTTGAAAATTAGCCGGCTGGCTAAAACCGGCACTTTTACTGAAACGTTTATTAATGTGCACTGTCCCTGTAAAAATAAAATAAACTAAACTAAACTAAATAATATAACCTTTCTAAACACTTCCACATGAATGTGGAGGCTGCCATGATTACAGATCATCCTAAAGGAATCATGAATAACGATGAGTGAGAAAGTTACAGACACACAAATATTATACCCCCAAGACATGCTGACCTCTCACCATTACAATAACGGCAGAGGTTAGCATTTTGGGGGGGGCATGATATATGTGCGCCTGTAACTTTCTCACTCATCATTATTCACAAATAATTCATGTTTGCCCTCAGAACAGCCTCAGTTCTTCAGGGCATGGACTATACAAGGTGTCGAAAGCGATCCAAAAGCTGGTCGATGTTGACTCCAATGCTTCCCACAGTTTTGTTATGTTGGCTGGATGTCTTGTTGGTGGTGGACCATTCTTGATACACAATGAAATTGTTGACTGTGAAAAACCCAGCAGCGTTGCAGTTCTTGACACAAACCTGGGTGCCTGGTACCATACCCCATTCAAAGGAAGTAAAATAGTTTGTCTTGTCCATTGACCCTTTGAATGGCACACATATACAATGCATGTCTCAATTGTCTCAAGTATTAAAAATCCTTATTTAACCTGTCTCATCCCTTGTTTTACATGAATTGAAATTGATTTAACATGTCACATCAGTAAGGGATCACAGCTTTCACCTGGATTCACCTGGTCAGTTTATGTCATGCAGGTGTCCTTAATGTTTTGTTTACTCAGTGTATATTGCCTTTTAGTATTGTACAATCTGTGTTTCGCTTCATTGGCCTCGTCTATTGTTTGTTTGAATTCAAGGCCCTGGCTGGTGGTGGTGTGATAGTGTGGGGTGTGTTTTCATGGCACACACTGGGTCCCTTGATTAAAGTGGAGCAATGTCTGAATGCCACAGGATATCTGAACATCATTGCCAATCAGGTGCACCCCTTCATGGCAGCAGTGTATCCATCTGCGAATTGATTTTTTTTTCAGCAGGATAATGCCCCATCCCACAAGGCTAGGATTGTCCAGGAATGGTTCCACGAACATGACAGTGAATTCAGCTTAGTGCAGTGGCCTGCCTAGTCACCAGATATCAATCCAATTGAGCATCTGTGGGATGAGATGGAACAAGCTATTCGGAGTAGAGATCCACTACCAGCCAACTTGATGAATTGAGGCTGTTCTGAGGGGAAAAGGGGGTGCAACTCAATAAAGTTATGAATAAAGGTGTTGAGTCATTTAGTATTTGTTTGTCTGATTGAGTCATTTATTCCTGATATTGCATCTGAACCTGCAAGATGTCCTTCAAATCTTTATTCCGTCTGGTGCTTCTTTAATGTAGACTTGCACAGCAGCCAATTTGCTAAGTCGTCCTTAGTTAAGCTAAGTTTAATATCAGCCTTCCCCTGAAGCCAGTGATTACTCATCAATTGACCCCTCGTTACGCTCATCCTGAACAGATGTTCAGAATTACTCAAAGTACTAAAGTGATCGCTGACTCTGATATTTAAACACTTTCATGCACACCGTGGGGCTCTTGGCTCCAGATGTTGCTTCCAGGATGCTCTCTGAGCCTTGACACACTGTCATGGCTGTAATGAAGACTGGAGATCAAGCCTCTGGTGGGATTTCCCTCGTCAGACCTCATGGTTTCAACTCATTTTTCTTCTAAGTTCATCGGACTTCCTTTATGTCTGAGATGGAGCGGATGGGGGAAAAGGATGACCTTGCTGTAAAACAGTATTACTCATCCCAGGGCACTAGAAGATATCAAATCAAATCTAAATGTATTTGTCACATGCGCCGAATACAACAAGTGTAGACCATACTGAGAAATAATTACTTATGAGCCCTTAACCAACAGTGCAGTTCAAGAAGAGTTAAGAAAATCTTTACCAAATATACTAAAGTAAAAAAGAATAAAAAGTAACACAATAAAATAACATTAACGAGGCTATATACAAGGGGTACCGGTACCGAGTAAGTGTGGGTGCCTGGAGTCTCTGACAATATTATGGGCTTTACTCTGACACCACCAATTACTGTATATACTGAGAACATGTGGCAGATCATGTGACACTTAGCCAAGGAGGTGAATACATATACATGCACCACTTTTCCGTATTTTATTTTTTCAATTTCCCTTCACCAATTTGGACTATTTTCTGTATGTCCATTACATGAAATCCAGATAAAAATCAATTTAAGTTACAGGTTGTAATGCAACAAAATAGGAAAAACGCCAAGGGGAGTGAATAATTCTGCAAGGCGCTGTACCTGCTATGCTGATGGGGTAAGACAGGAAGCGATGTGAATTATATTGTTTTTACTAGATGGATTAAAACTGACAAGCCATTCAGATCAGCCTTTCTGATTTAGTAAACTACATTACCTGAGCCCTGACTCAGTCTTTCCCTGAAGGGGAAATCTGCTCCCAGAGTGTCAATGAAACTAGTTGTTAGTTGGAAATAATAATATGATATAAAAAGGTGAGTGTCATCGTCTCACAGGCGGAATTTCAAATGATCATCCGTGTTCCATTTGTCACACCTCATAACAAAACGAGTTAAAATGACAGAGACACCTGTGGATGGAAAAGAAGAGAAGTGTTTTGATGAAAAGGTCTTGAGTCTCGGGATATGAAGTGAGCTGATTTACCTAATAACATTTCTTCTTTGTTGACCTGCAGCTAAAGACTGGAGATATAAATCTTAACAATATGTGAGACATATCCATTTGGCCCTCAGTCTAATGAGGAGGTGGTTGAATTTAGAAAATCTGTCTAAGGGTCAAATTGATTGCAATCGGAAACCAGTCTAGCCCCTGTCAGTTTGACTTATTAACTCATTGAGTATGTTTACATGCACAGTAATAATTTGGTATTTAAACTGATTATGGCAGTAGGCAGATTATGCAATAGTCATGTAAGCAGAGTAAGGTGTTTATCTTAATTGGTGTAAGGACAAAATTGAAGTAAGCATACGCCAATTAAAACACCTGATTTTCTAAGAACATGTAAAGACCTGAATCATCGCTCCAGCTATGTATTTGATCTGTGCATGTGCTAGCACACGTCATCCGTGCCTCCCTCTTTAGTGAAGTGAGTTCGGAACAACTGAATGTAAGCCGAAGGAGGTTAGTGCATCTTATTATGGGGTCCACATGGTTTCCAGGTGTCCACATGGTTTCCAGGTGTCCACATGGTTTCCAGGTGTCCACATGGTTTCCAGGTGTCCACATGGTTTCCAGGTATCCACATGGTTTCCAGGTATCCACATGGTTTCCAGGTATCCACGTGGTTTCCAGGTGTCCACATGGTTTCCAGGTATCCACATGGTTTCCAGGTATCCACATGGTTTCCAGGTATCCACGTGGTTTCCAGGTGTCCACGTGGTTTCCAGGTGTCCACATGGTTTCCAGGTATCCACATGGTTTCCAGGTGTCCACGTGGTTTCCAGGTGTCCACATGGTTTCCAGATGTCCACATGGTTTTCAGGTGTCCACATGGTTTCCAGGTGTCCACATGGTTTCCAGGTATCCACGTGGTTTCCAGGTGTCCACATGGTGTCCAGGTG
This sequence comes from Oncorhynchus keta, assembly GCF_023373465.1. NCBI lineage: Eukaryota > Metazoa > Chordata > Actinopteri > Salmoniformes > Salmonidae > Oncorhynchus > Oncorhynchus keta. Next base: position 19,225,312 of record NC_068423.1, read on the forward strand.
TCCACATGGTTTTCAGGTGTCCACATGGTTTCCAGGTGTCCACATGGTGTCCAGGTGTCCACATGGTTTTCAGGTGTCCACATGGTTTCCAGATGTCCACATGGTTTCCAGGTATCCACATGGTTTCCAGGTATCCACATGGTTTCCAGATGTCCACATGGTTTCCAGGTATCCACATGGTTTCCAGGTGTCCACATGGTTTCCAGGTATCCACATGGTTTCCAGGTGTCCACATGGTTTCCAGGTATCCACATGGTTTCCAGTTGTCCACATGGTTTCCAGGTGTCCACATGGTTTCCAGGTGTCCACATGGTTTCCAGGTATCCACATGGTTTCCAGGTGTCCACATGGTTTCCAGGTATCCACATGGTTTCCAGGTGTCCACATGGTTTCCAGGTGTCCACATGGTTTCCAGATGTCCACATGGTTTCCATGTATCCACATGGTTTCCAGGTGTCCACATGGTTTCCAGGTATCCACATGGTTTCCAGTTGTCCACATGGTTTCCAGGTGTCCACATGGTTTCCAGGTATCCACGTGGTTTCCAGGTGTCCACGTGGTTTCCAGGTATCCACATGGTTTCCAGGTATCCACGTGGTTTCCAGGTATCCACGTGGTTTCCAGGTGTCCACGTGGTTTCCAGGTGTCCACATGGTTTCCAGGTGACCACATGGTTTCCAGATGTCCACATGGTTTCCAGATGTCCACATGGTTTCCAGGTGTCCACGTGGTTTCCAGGTGTCCACGTGGTTTCCAGGTGTCCACGTGGTTTCCAGATGTCCACGTGGTTTCCAGGTGTCCACGTGGTTTCCAGGTGTCCACGTGGTTTCCAGGTGTCCACGTGGTTTCCAGGTGTCCACGTGGTTTCCAGGTGTCCACCTGGTTTCCAGGTGTCCACGTGGTTTCCAGGTGTCCACGTGGTTTCCAGGTGTCCACATGGTTTCCAGGTGTGCACATGGTTTCCAGGTGTCCACATGGTTTCCAGGTATCCACATGGTTTCCAGGTATCCACATGGTTTCCAGGTGTTTGATGCCATTCCATTTGTTCTCCTCAGCAGCCTCCACTGATGTAAGCGTCTTAGTCCGCAAAAAAAAAAATACGCCCGTGAACAATCATGTACACGCTGGAATTAGAATGCACAGTTGTGAATGAGAGAAAACAGACGGACTGTCAACGGTGTCACATGCTTCAAATTAGAAAGCAAGTCTATTTTTATAGAGTCTGCGTGAAGCAATGCTGATAAAGTGAGCTGATAAATTGCCAGAAAATAGACTGTGCATTTTTACGTCGGGAGATGTGACATGTATATGTAAAAATAGTCTCTTTAGTGTTGATAAGTTGAGCTGTCAGTGCCAATAATACATGTTTGAAAACAATAACCCTATGCCTACCTTTGTTGATTTCGAGCACATGCATATAGGCAGGCTATGGCTGAGAAACTCCAGGAACTCCATTCAAGAGAGAATACTGTTATATAGAAACAATGAGACTAGCTAAGTTCTTTATAAACTGCTAGGGTTTATTGCCTACAACTCTAGTCACGTTCGTCCCCTGTTGCTGCTATAACAGCCTCCACTGTCCTGGGAAGGCTTTCCACTAGATGTTGGAACATTGCTGTGGGGACTTGCTTCCATTCAGCCACAAGAGCATTAGTGAGGTCGGGCACTGATGTTGATAAATTAGACCTGGCTTGCAGTTGGCGTTCCAATTCATCCCAAAGGTGTTTGATGGGGTTGAGGTCAGGGCTCTGTGCAGGCCAGTCAAGTTCTTCCACACCGATCTCGACAAACCATTTATGTACGGACCACGCTTTGTGCATGGGGCATTGTCATGCTGAAACAGGAAATGGCCTTCACCAAACTGTTACCACAAAGTTGGAAGCACAGAATGTCATTGTATGTTGTGGTGTTAACATTTCCCTTCACTGGAACTAAGGGACCTAGCCTGAACCATGAAAAACAGCCCCAGACCATTATTTCTCTTCTACCAAACTTTAGAGTTGGCACTATGCAGGTAGCGTTCTCCTGGCATCCGCCAAACCCAGATTAGTCTGTCGGACTGCCAGATGGTGAAATGTGATTCATGTCCAATGGCAGTGAGCTTTACACCATTCCAGCCGACACTTGGCATTGCGCATGGTGATCTTAGGCTTGTGTGCAGCTGCTCGGCCATGGAAACCCATTTCATGAAGCTTCCGACGAAACGTTTTTGTGCTGATGTTGCTTCTGGAGGCAGTTTGGAACTCGGTAGTGAGTGTTTTTACGTGGTAGGTGCTTCAGCACTCAGTGATCCCATTCTGTGAGCTTGTGTGGCCTACCACTTCGCGGCTGAGCCGTTGTTGCTCCTAGACGTTTCCATTTCACAATAACAGCACATACAGTTGACTGGGGCAGTTCAAGCTGGGCAGAAATTTGACGAACTAGACTTGTTGGAATGGTGGCATCCTATGACGGTGCCACGTTGAAAGTCACTTAGTTCCTTCAGTAAGGCCATTCTACTGCCAGTATTTTTTATGGAGATTGCATGGCTGTGTGCTCTATTTTATACACCTGTCAGCAACTGGTTGTGGCTGAAATAGCAGAATTGACTCATTTGAATTGGTGTCCACATACTTTTGTAGTGTATAAGGGGAGTCAAAAGGAACACACAATAATCATTTACAAGGGCTACATTGCGAACATAACAAATGCAACTGTTTATTATGGATTCTCCTTTCAATTAAATTGGCATCCGCTATGTAGTGAATGTGAATTGACGCTCTCTAATCTCTAACCATGTTGACGCTGGCGTCTCTCTGTGTGGTTTCGGCTTTAGAAGTAGTTTTCACATACAAACTTTATATGTCGGCACACAGAATCAAATATGCTTCACAAAAATAACATTGTCCTTGTGGTAGAACGTTTATTTTGATTTGTGATTTTTCTACATTTATCAGAGTGCAATCAGGTAGCATGATTTCAGATGTGTCCACATAAAACATGATAATTAAGGAAATTGTTTTTCTTGCAAAGCATGTAAATGTTTTAATCAAACTATCCACAACAATCCCATTGTTGTGTGCGTGTGAAAGCACTCGTTGAATTCTTGAATGAGCTCTGGGAGACCACCCACACAATCGGTTTATCTGAGGCAAATTATATTAGGCGTACAACCGTCTCTGATACTCATCTCCATACCAATCCCATCGCCAGATGTCAACAATGCCTATCATCAAATCCAATAATGCCCTCTCCCTGTAAACAGAAGGCCGGACAGGTGAAATAATGCCCTCTCCCTGTAAACAGAAGGCCGGACAGGTGAAATAATGCCCTCTCCCTGTAAACAGAAGGCCCGGACAGGTGAAATAATGCCCTCTCCCTGTAAACAGAAGGCCGGACAGGTGAAATAATGCCCTCTCCCTGTAAACAGAAGGCCGGACAGGTGAAATAATGCCCTCTCCCTGTAAACAGAAGGCCGGACAGGTGAAATAATGCCCTCTCCCTGTAAACAGAAGGCCGGACAGGTGAAATAATGCCCTCTTCCTGTAAACAGAAGGCCGGACAGGTGAAATAATGCCCTCTCCCTGTAAACAGAAGGCCCGGACAGGTGAAATAATGCCCTCTCCCTGTAAACAGAAGGCCGGACAGGTGAAATAATGCCCTCTCCCTGTAAACAGAAGGCCGGACAGGTGAAATAATGCCCTCTCCCTGTAAACAGAAGGCCGGACAGGTGAAATAATGCCCTCTCCCTGTAAACAGAAGGCCGGAGAGGTGAAATAATGCCCTCTCCCTGTAAACAGAAGGCCCGGACAGGTGAAATAATGCCCTCTCCCTGTAAACAGAAGGCCCGGACAGGTGAAATAATGCCCTCTCCCTGTAAACAGAAGGCCGGACAGGTGAAATAATGCCCTCTCCCTGTAAACAGAAGGCCGGACAGGTGAAATAATGCCCTCTCCCTGTAAACAGAAGGCCGGACAGGTGAAATAATGCCCTCTCCTGTAAACAGAAGGCCGGACAGGTGAAATAATGCCCTCTCCCTGTAAACAGAAGGCCGGACAGGTGAAATAATGCCCTCTCCCTGTAAACAGAAGGCCGGACAGGTGAAATAATGCCCTCTCCCTGTAAACAGAAGGCCCGGACAGGTGAAATAATGCCCTCTCCCTGTAAACAGAAGGCCGGACAGGTGAAATAATGCCCTCTAAACCCTGTAAACAGAAGGCCGGACAGGTGAAATAATGCCCTCTCCCTGTAAACAGAAGGCCCGGACAGGTGAAATAATGCCCTCTCCCTGTAAACAGAAGGCCGGACAGGTGAAATAATGCCCTCTCCCTGTAAACAGAAGGCCGGACAGGTGAAATAATGCCCTCTCCTCTAAACAGAAGGCCGGACAGGTGAAATAATGCCCTCTCCCTGTAAACAGAAGGCCCGGACAGGTGAAATAATGCCCTCTCCCTGTAAACAGAAGGCCGGACAGGTGAAATAATGCCCTCTCCCTGTAAACAGAAGGCCCGGACAGGTGAAATAATGCCCTCTCCCTGTAAACAGAAGGCCGGACAGGTGAAATAATGCCCTCTCCCTGTAAACAGAAGGCCGGACAGGTGAAATAATGCCCTCTCCCTGTAAACAGAAGGCCGGACAGGTGAAATAATGCCCTCTCCCTGTAAACAGAAGGCCGGACAGGTGAAATAATGCCCTCTCCCTGTAAACAGAAGGCCGGACAGGTGAAATAATGCCCTCTCCCTGTAAACAGAAGGCCGGACAGGTGAAATAATGCCCTCTCCCTGTAAACAGAAGGCCGGACAGGTGAAATAATGCCCTCCTCCCTGTAAACAGAAGGTAAACCGGACAGGTGAAATAATGCCCTCTCCCTGTAAACAGAAGGCCGGACAGGTGAAATAATGCCCTCTCCCTGTAAACAGAAGGCCCGGACAGGTGAAATAATGCCCTCTCCCTGTAAACAGAAGGCCGGACAGGTGAAATAATGCCCTCTCCCTGTAAACAGAAGGCCGGACAGGTGAAATAATGCCCTCTCCCTGTAAACAGAAGGCCGGACAGGTGAAATAATGCCCTCTCCCTGTAAACAGAAGGCCCGGACAGGTGAAATAATGCCCTCTCCCTGTAAACAGAAGGCCGGACAGGTGAAATAATGCCCTCTCCCTGTAAACAGAAGGCCGGACAGGTGAAATAATGCCCTCTCCCTGTAAACAGAAGGCCGGACAGGTGAAATAATGCCCTCTCCCTGTAAACAGAAGGCCGGACAGGTGAAATAATGCCCTCTCCCTGTAAACAGAAGGCCGGACAGGTGAAATAATGCCCTCTCCCTGTAAACAGAAGGCCGGACAGGTGAAATAATGCCCTCTCCCTGTAAACAGAAGGCCTGTAAACAGAAGGCCGGACAGGTGAAATAATGCCCTCTCCCTGTAAACAGAAGGCCCGGACAGGTGAAATAATGCCCTCTCCCTGTAAACAGAAGGCCGGACAGGTGAAATAATGCCCCTCTCGGACAGGTGAAATAATGCCCCTCCCTGTAAACAGAAGGCCGGACAGGTGAAATAATGCCCTCTCCCTGTAAACAGAAGGCCGGACAGGTGAAATAATGCCCTCTCCCTCCCCGGACAGGTGAAATAATGCCCTCTCCCTGTAAACAGAAGGCCGGACAGGTGAAATAATGCCCTCTCCCTGTAAACAGAAGGCCGGACAGGTGAAATAATGCCCTCTCCCTGTAAACCCGGACAGGTGAAATAATGCCCTCTCCCTGTAAACAGAAGGCCGGACAGGTGAAATAATGCCCTCTCCCTGTAAACAGAAGGCCGGACAGGTGAAATAATGCCCTCTCCCTGTAAACAGAAGGCCGGACAGGTGAAATAATGCCCTCTCCCTGTAAACAGAAGGCCGGACAGGTGAAATAATGCCCTCTCCTGTAAACCCGGACAGGTGAAATAATGCCCTCCCTGTAAACAGAAGGCCGGACAGGTGAAATAATGCCCTCTCCCTGTAAACAGAAGGCCGGACATGCCCTCTCCCTGTAAACAGAAGGCCCGGACAGGTGAAATAATGCCCTCTCCCTGTAAACAGAAGGCCGGACAGGTGAAATAATGCCCTCTCCCTGTAAACAGAAGGCCGGACAGGTGAAATAATGCCCTCTCCCTGTAAACAGAAGGCCCGGACAGGTGAAATAATGCCCTCTCCCTGTAAACAGAAGGCCGGACAGGTGAAATAATGCCCTCTCCCTGTAAACAGAAGGCCGGACAGGTGAAATAATGCCCTCTCCCTGTAAACAGAAGGCCGGACAGGTGAAATAATGCCCTCTCCCTGTAAACAGAAGGCCGGACAGGTGAAATAAGGTGTAAACAGAAGGCCGGACAGGTGAAATAATGCCCTCTCCCTGTAAACAGAAGGCCGGACAGGTGAAATAATGCCCTCTCCCTGTAAACAGAAGGCCGGAAGGTGAAATAATGCCCCTCTCCCTGTAAACGGACAGGTGAAATAATGCCCTCTCCCTGTAAACAGAAGGCCGGACAGGTGAAATAATGCCCTCTCCCTGTAAACAGAAGGCCGGACAGGTGAAATAATGCCCTCTCCCTGTAAACAGAAGGCCGGACAGGTGAAATAATGCCCTCTCCCTGTAAACAGAAGGCCGGACAGGTGAAATAATGCCCTCTCCCTGTAAACAGAAGGCCGGACAGGTGAAATAATGCCCTCTCCCTAAACAGAAGGCCCGGTGAAAAACAGAAGGCCGGACAGGTGAAATAATGCCCTCTCCCTGTAAACAGAAGGCCGGACAGGTGAAATAATGCCCTCTCCCTGTAAACAGAAGGCCGGACAGGTGAAATAATGCCCTCTCCCTGTAAACAGAAGGCCCGGACAGGTGAAATAATGCCCTCTCCCTGTAAACAGAAGGCCGGACAGGTGAAATAATGCCCTCTCCCTGTAAACAGAAGGCCGGACAGGTGAAATAATGCCCTCTCCCTGTAAACAGAAGGCCGGACAGGTGAAATAATGCCCTCTCCCTGTAAACAGAAGGCCGGACAGGTGAAATAATGCCCTCTCCCTGTAAACAGAAGGCCGGACAGGTGAAATAATGCCCTCTCCCTGTAAACAGAAGGCCGGACAGGTGAAATAATGCCCTCTCCCTGTAAACAGAAGGCCGGACAGGTGAAATAATGCCCTCTCCCTGTAAACAGAAGGCCGGACAGGTGAAATAATGCCCTCTCCCTGTAAACAGAAGGCCGGACAGGTGAAATAATGCCCTCTCCCTGTAAACAGAAGGCCCGGACAGGTGAAATAATGCCCTCTCCCTGTAAACAGAAGGCCGGACAGGTGAAATAATGCCCTCTCCCTGTAAACAGAAGGCCGGACAGGTGAAATAATGCCCTCTCCCTGTAAACAGAAGGCCGGACAGGTGAAATAATGCCCTCTCCCTGTAAACAGAAGGCCGGACAGGTGAAATAATGCCCTCTCCCTGTAAACAGAAGGCCGGACAGGTGAAATAATGCCCTCTCCCTGTAAACAGAAGGCCGGACAGGTGAAATAATGCCCTCTCCCTGTAAACAGAAGGCCGGACAGGTGAAATAATGCCCTCTCCCTGTAAACAGAAGGCCGGACAGGTGAAATAATGCCCTCTCCCTGTAAACAGAAGGCCGGACAGGTGAAAAATGCCCTCTCCCTGTAAACAGAAGGCCGGACAGGTGAAATAATGCCCTCTCCCTGTAAACAGAAGGCCGGACAGGTGAAATAATGCCCTCTCCCTGTAAACAGAAGGCCGGACAGGTGAAATAATGCCCTCTCCCTGTAAACAGAAGGCCGGACAGGTGAAATAATGCCCTCTCCCTGTAAACAGAAGGCCGGACAGGTGAAATAATGCCCTCTCCCTGTAAACAGAAGGCCGGACAGGTGAAATAATGCCCTCTCCCTGTAAACAGAAGGCCGGACAGGTGAAATAATGCCCTCTCCCTGTAAACAGAAGGCCGGACAGGTGAAATAATGCCCTCTCCCTGTAAACAGAAGGCCGGACAGGTGAAATAATGCCCTCTCCCTGTAAACAGAAGGCCGGACAGGTGAAATAATGCCCTCTCCCTGTAAACAGAAGGCCGGACAGGTGAAATAATGCCCTCTCCCTGTAAACAGAAGGCCCGGACAGGTGAAATAATGCCCTCTCCCTGTAAACAGAAGGTGGCCGTAAACAGGTGAAATAATGCCCTCTCCCTGTAAACAGAAGGCCCGGACAGGTGAAATAATGCCCTCTCCCTGTAAACAGAAGGCCGGACAGGTGAAATAATGCCCTCTCCCAGGTGAAATAATGCCCTCTCCCTGTAAACAGAAGGCCGGACAGGTGAAATAATGCCCTCTCCCTGTAAACAGAAGGCCGGACAGGTGAAATAATGCCCTCTCCCTGTAAACAGAAGGCCGGACAGGTGAAATAATGCCCTCTCCCTGTAAACAGAAGGCCCGGACAGGTGAAATAATGCCCTCTCCCTGTAAACAGAAGGCCGGACAGGTGAAATAATGCCCTCTCCCTGTAAACAGAAGGCCGGACAGGTGAAATAATGCCCTCTCCCTGTAAACAGAAGGCCGGACAGGTGAAATAATGCCCTCTCCCTGTAAACAGAAGGCCGGACAGGTGAAATAATGCCCTCTCCCTGTAAACAGAAGGCCGGACAGGTGAAATAATGCCCTCTCCCTGTAAACAGAAGGCCGGACAGGTGAAATAATGCCCTCTCCCTGTAAACAGAAGGCCGGACAGGTGAAATAATGCCCTCTCCCTGTAAACAGAAGGCCGGACAGGTGAAATAATGCCCTCTCCCTGTAAACAGAAGGCCGGACAGGTGAAATAATGCCCTCTCCCTGTAAACAGAAGGCCGGACAGGTGAAATAATGCCCCTCCCTGTAAACAGAAGGCCGGACAGGTGAAATAATGCCCTCTCCCTGTAAACAGAAGGCCGGACAGGTGAAATAATGCCCTCTCCCTGTAAACAGAAGGCCGGACAGGTGAAATAATGCCCTCTCCCTGTAAACAGAAGGCCGGACAGGTGAAATAATGCCCCTCTCCCTTTAAACAGAAGGCCCGGACAGGTGAAATAATGCCCTCTCCCTGTAAACAGAAGGCCGGACAGGTGAAATAATGCCCTCTCCCTGTAAACAGAAGGCCGGACAGGTGAAATAATGCCCTCTCCCTGTAAACTAAAGGCCGGACAGGTGAAATAATGCCCTCTCCCTGTAAACAGAAGGCCGGACAGGTGAAATAATGCCCTCTCCCTGTAAACAGAAGGCCGGACAGGTGAAATAATGCCCTCTCCCTGTAAACAGAAGGCCGGACAGGTGAAATAATGCCCTCTCCCTGTAAACAGAAGGCCCGGACAGGTGAAATAATGCCCTCTCCCTGTAAACAGAAGGCCGGACAGGTGAAATAATGCCCTCTCCCTGTAAACAGAAGGCCCGGACAGGTGAAATAATGCCCTCTCCCTGTAAACAGTAGGCCGGACAGGTGAAATAATGCCCTCTCCCTGTAAACAGAAGGCCCGGACAGGTGAAATAATGCCCTCTCCCTGTAAACAGAAGGCCCGGACAGGTGAAATAATGCCCTCTCCCTGTAAACAGAAGGCTGGACAGGTGAAATAATGCCCTCTCCCTGTAAACAGAAGGCCGGACAGGTGAAATAATGCCCTCTCCCTGTAAACAGAAGGCCCGGACAGGTGAAATAATGCCCTCTCCCTGTAAACAGTAGGCCGGACAGGTGAAATAATGCCCTCTCCCTGTAAACAGAAGGCCGGACAGGTGAAATAATGTCCTCTCCCTGTAAACAGAAGGCCGGACAGGTGAAATAATGCCCTCTCCCTGTAAACAGAAGGCTGGACAGGTGAAATAATGCCCTCTCCCTGTAAACAGAAGGCCGGACAGGTGAAATAATGGCGTCTCCCTGTGAACAGAAGGCCGGACAGGTGAAATAATGGCGTCTCCCTGTGAACAGAAGGCCGGACAGGTGAAATAATGCCCTCTCCCTGTGAACAGAAGGCCGGACAGGTGAAATAATGGCGTCTCCCTGTGAACAGAAGGCCGGACAGGTGAAATAATGCCCTCTCCCTGTAAACAGAAGGCTGGACAGGTGAAATAATGGCGTCTCCCTGTAAACAGAAGGCTGGACAGGTGAAATAATGCCCTCTCCCTGTGAACAGAAGGCCGGACAGGTGAAATAATGCCCTCTCCCTGTAAACAGAAGGCTGGACAGGTGAAATAATGGCATCTCCCTGTAAACAGAAGGCTGGACAGGTGAAATAATGCCCTCTCCCTGTAAACAGAAGGCTGGACAGGTGAAATAATGGCGTCTCCCTGTAAACAGAAGGCTGGACAGGTGAAATAATGGCGTCTCCCTGTAAACAGAAGGCTGGACAGGTGAAATAATGGCGTCTCCCTGTAAACAGAAGGCTGGACAGGTGAAATAATGCCCTCTCCCTGTAAACAGAAGGCTGGACAGGTGAAATAATGGCGTCTCCCTGTAAACAGAAGGCCCGGACAGGTGAAATAATGGCGTCTCCCTGTAAACAGAAGGCTGGACAGGTGAAATAATGGCGTCTCCCTGTAAACAGAAGGCTGGACAGGTGAAATAATGCCCTCTCCCTGTAAACAGAAGGCTGGACAGGTGAAATAATGGCGTCTCCCTGTAAACAGAAGGCTGGACAGGTGAAATAATGGCGTCTCCCTGTAAACAGAAGGCTGGACAGGTGAAATAATGGCGTCTCCCTGTAAACAGAAAAACCTCATTAGGAAAAAGGCTCCATGAACGTATCACGAATAAACTATACCGATATTGTCTTTTAAGAAGACCGCAATATTCTTCGGGGTTTATGATTTGTAAACCCCGAACAGCCTGTCGTATTGCCGGGTGTCCGGGTCCTTTGGCCTGAAACGCACTACTCTTCATCAAGCCAATCCATTGTGTCTGCGACAGCCGAGGAACGGGGCCCATGTTGCACATACAATGCAAACGATCGCATTTTCCTTTTTGGGGCTGCATGCGGCCTCGATGAAGTCGCTCATAGTGCTGCACTCATGTGTTCGCCGCGTTGCGGGAGCGGGTAGCGGCCTATCAATTTCGCATTGTCACTTTACAATCTTTTAAATCATTCAACTTTAAAGTTATGGGTTTTACTTCATTATTTCGGGTCCATTACATCGTCATCCAAGTAGTGGCTCCCAAATTAATAGCAAAGTCTACATCTACAAGTTCATTATTAAAACCTCAGTACCATAAACGGGTGATAAAAGCTTTTATCTGGGCTCTTATTGGATAAGCTGCTGAAATGGTTTAGCTGTCAGAATATGGGGGGCTGCGAAGGGAGTTTACCTGTGTTCTTCCTAATCATATTTTGAGTCATAGCAGTGAGTATGTTTTGCTAGGCTCCGGGGAGCCCATTTTAAGAGATCCATCATTCTCTGAGAGAGGCTGGGTCTACAGACCTCCAGTGACAAGCAGCAGAGCCTAACAGACCTAAATCCATCATCCCAATCAGCTATTAAAATAACCCCAAATTATACCATGAAAATGAAATAACCCACACAACACAACCCACACACACCCCCAGTGTCAGATGATTTATAACCTGACGATACTGTACCTCAGATAGCTCGTATGTCGATTTTTAGACCTGCCAGTTTGGGGGCATTGTTAGGGTATTTTGGATGGGAGTTTACAATGTGACAGAGATGATCTAGCTCTGGTGGTGGGTGGAGAGGAGTTTGTCTGCCAGGGTTGTGACAGTCAGGATGGTGCCCTTAACCCTGTTCTCCTCACCCGACTGAGTCGCCCCCGCAGAGGGTAATGATGGAACCCTCTGTGCAGCTAAGAAATACAGCACTGCGAGAGAGCCATCAGAGAGCCATCAGAGAGCCATCAGAGAGCCATCAGAGAGCCATCAGAGAGCCATCAGATCAAGACAGTATGTCCAAAGAGAGGCACCAATAAAAATAACTCCCTCCCTCTTTCTTTGTCTCTGTCTTTTTATATATTTTTTTCCCATTGCCTGCTTCTCTCATGATCAGTACCTTTCAAAAAGCTATTCTCAAAGTCTCCCTCTTCACTTTGGTAAACACCACATCACCTGCTTGACTATTGTATCGTAATGTAAAGCCGGCCAACGGAGAGTGTTCCTGTCAATATAAACGGCCTCGTAACTTATGGCCATTAGTGTCGTGGCGTTGCAGCTTCTGTTTTAGTTGCTGAAGGTTTTGGTTGCACTGTTTTATCAGCACCCTTGTGGATGAGCGGCAAGGAAGACGAGAGGAAGAAAGGACGCACAATAACTGTCAATCCATTCTCCTTTCAAAACTCTTCTGAGACACACTAAATACTATTTCAGTATGGGAGCAGAGCAGGCGAGATGTTTTTGAATTCTCTTGCCGGCATCTCTGGTGAGAAGACATCTGGGCTCTAGATCATTTGTGCTGTAAATCACCATTTATTATTAAGCCTCACAGTGTTGAAACTGTGGCACCTTTTGAGTTTAACTCATTGATAAGGAGGTCATGTTATTCAAACAAAGATAACTGCATTCATCTCCTACGGTTAAAGGCAATATTTTTGTGTTTGAGGCTACACTTAGAAAAAAAAGGTGCTATCTAGAATCTTTGAAGAACCCTTTTTGGTTGCAGGTGGAACCCTTTCTACAGAGGGTTTTACATGGAACCAAAAATGGTTCTCCTATTAAGACAGCAGAAGAACACTTTTGAAACTACCTTTTTCTTAATTTGGCCATACGGTTGTCCTTGTGCAAATACAGATGTGAATGTTTCCAGACTGGTGGGTTTCGTCATTTCCACAGTTGTCTCTGGCCTTGGTAATGATTATGTTCTATGAGGCGAAACTTGAACCTCATCTGTCACTCCCTGCAGGACGCAGCACATTTTTTTTAATAGAAAATGCCAGATGTAAGAATGGCCTATTGATTTTTTCATCATCCTTATAATGACAATCAGCTCCATAAGTGTCTGGGGAAATTCCAAGTGCCATTATTTCAAAATGTCATGATCAGTTCCTTTTCCCACCAGGGAATAGAAGAATGTTGAGAATTTCCAGAGGCATGAATGGCTGTCTGCTCAGAAACTCCTTCTCTGAATGATGTTATTAACCTCTCATTGTAGGACCCCAGTTTCACTGGGATCTCTGGATGAGGGGGGAGGCCACAGTGGACACACACTTGCTTACTGTCTTCTATTTGTGGCTGAATAGACTACTGTACCTATGGGTGTTTACATTCCAATCGTCTTCAGAAATAATTAAAATTCATTCATTGTCCTCTCTATTCCCATTCAATGTGTTGAAATGTGATGGAACACACTTATTTGATCACCATGATGACTAATCCTATGCCGTTCCCCCATTGTCACGCAACCGATTCATCACCCAATGAACGTACTGGAACAAAACAAAATGACACAACATATTGAAATCACTGACACACAACAAACAAACATATAGGGACGTTCACACACACATACACACACACACACAAACACACAGAAGCATCTCAGATGCGAACATGAGCCAACAGTCTGTCTTGGGGGGAAACTGGTAAACGTCTCTGCCACACTTTCTGTCACATTTGTCCTGGAAGCAAAGACTGTGGTTTCCCAATACGGCCTCTCTCTCTCTCTCTCTCTCTCTCTCTCTCTCAATTCAATTCAATTCAATTCAAGGGCTTTATTGGCATGGGAAACATGTGTTAACATTGCCAAAGCAAGTGAGGTAGACAACATACAAAGTGAATATATAAGGTGAAAAACAACAAAAATGAACAGTTTACATTACACATACAGAAGTTTCAAAACAGTAAAGACATTACAAATGTCATATTATATATATATATATACAATGTACAAATAGTTAAAGGACACAAGATAAAATAAATAAGCATAAATATGGGTTGTATTTACAATGGTGTTTGTTCTTCACTGGTTGCCCTTTTCTCGTGGCAACAGGTCACAAATCTTGCTGCTGTGATGGCACACTGTAGAATTTCACCCAGTAGATATGGGAGTTTTTCAAAATTGGATTTGTTTTCAAATTCTTTGTGGGTCTGTGTGATCTGGGGGAAATATGTATCTCTAATATGGTCATACATTGGGCAGGAGGTTAGGAAGTGCAGCTCAGTTTCCACCTCATTTTGTGGGCAGTGAGCACATAGCCTGTCTTCTCTTGAGAGCCATGTCTGCCTACGGCGGCCTTTCTTAATAGCAAGGCTATGCTCACTGAGTCTGTACATAGTCAAAGCTTTCCTTAATTTTGGGTCAGTCACAGTGGTCAGGTATTGTGCCGCTGTGTACTCTCTGTGTAGGGCCAAATAGCATTCTAGTTTTCTCTGTTTTTTTGTTAATTTTTTCCAATGTGTTAAGTAATTATATTTTTGTTTTCTCATGATTTGGTTGGGTCTAATTGTGCTGTTGTCCTGGGGCTCTGTAGGGTGTGTTTGTGTTTGTGAACAGAGCCCCAGGACCAGCTTGCTTAGGGGACTCTTCTCCAGGTTCATCTCTCTGTAGGTGATGGCTTTGTTATGGAAGGTTTGTGAATCGCTTCCTTTTAGGTGGTTGTAGAATTTAATGGCTCTTTTCTGGATTTTGATAATTAGTGGGTATCGGCCTAATTCTGCTCTGCATGCATTATTTGGTGTTTTACGTTGTACACGGAGGATATTTTTGCAGAATTCTGCGTGCAGAGTCTCAATTTGGTGTTTGTCCCATTTTGTGAAGTCTTGGTTGGTGAGCGGACCCCAGACCTCACAACCATAAAGGGCAATGGGCTCTATGACTGATTCAAGTATTTTTAGCCAAATCCTAATTGGTATGTTGAAATTTATGTTTCTTTTGATGGCATAGAATGCCCTTCTTGCCTTGTCTCTCAGATCGTTCACAGCTTTGTGGAAGTTACCTGTGGCGCTGATGTTTAGGCCAAGGTATGTATAGTTTTTGTGTGCTCTAGGGCAACAGTGTCTAGATGGAATTTGAATTAGTGGTCCTGGTGACTGGACCTTTTTTGGAACACCATTATTTTGGTCTTACTGAGATTTACTGTCAGGGCCCAGGTCTGACAGAATCTGTGCATAAGATCTAGGTGCTGCTGTAGGCCCTCCTTGGTTGGTGACAGAAGCACCAGATCATCAGCAAACAGCAGACATTTGACTTCAGATTCTAGCAGGGGGAGGCCGGGTGCTGCAGACTTTTCTTGTGCCCGCGCCAATTCGTTGATATATATGTTGAAGAGGGTGGGGCTTAAGCTGCATCCCTGTCTAACCCCACGACCCTGTGTGAAGAAATGTGTGTGTTTTTTGCCAATTTTAACCGCACACTTGTTGTTTGTGTACATGGATTTTATAATGTCATATGTTTTACCCCCAACACCACTTTCCATCAGTTTGTATAGCAGACCCTCATGCCAGATTGAGTCGAAGGCTTTTTTGAAATCAACAAAGCATGAGAAGACTTTGCCTTTGTTTTGGTTTGTTTGGTTGTCAATTAGGGTGTGCAGGGTGAATACATGGTCTGTTGTACGGTAATTTGGTAAAAAGCCAATTTGACATTTGCTCAGTACATTGTTTTCATTGAGGAAATGTACGAGTCTGCTGTTAATAATAATGCAGAGGATTTTCCCAAGGTTACTGTTGACACATATTCCACGGTAGTTATTGGGGTCTCTCTCTCTCTCTCTCTCTCTCTCTCTCTCTCTCTCTCTCTCTCTCTCTCTCTCTCTCTCTCTCTGACACTTCACTGGGTATTTGAAGTTCAACATGAAAACCCCTGACAGAATTAGAACTTTGTCCGTATTTCTCATCACATATCACCTCATCAATGAGGTGAGGACCTTGCGTTTCATCCCGGCTCAACAGAACAGCCTGAATGAAGCAGCCACCACATTAAGCTCTCTCCATCTATCACTTTCATCTAGATTTGGGGAGAGACATGGGCTCAGTGTAGCAGCCATTTACAAGAGCTTGAATGTAATATTGTGAAATGCAAAATTGAATAACTACATTTCACATAATAACTTACATCTGTTATAATGGCGCTGAGTTATAGACAGGTGGCTGGAGCTACATGAACGGGTCAGTTTAAGGTATATTTCATTGTGCTTTGTCCCTGGAGTCAGACAACATGTAGGCCTACTACCATTTCATGTGAAGTAAAGTCTCATGATGATATGTCTCTTTTCAGCTCTAGTGGTGCAACACAAAAAACCCTTGAAACAACGAAAAACGTTCCGATAGCCATGATGTGTTGGACGTGTCGAATACAGTGTTTGCATTGGCTTCTAAAAGCGATATGAGTAGTGTTCAAAGTCAGACTAAACACAAACACATGTCAGATGCCTAATAGCAGGTGGAGAGATTGCAGACACATTGAATTCAAATGGCAGCCTGACAGTTTGAATTTGCTGATTCACTAAGTTCTGACATAATGAATCACTTTGGTCCCATAGCGGGGACATTAAAGTGATGAAAGGAGAGTGAAGGCGTAGCACGGGTGTATCAGTCTCACCTCTCTAATTGACGACCACCGCTTTGATGGATTGGAGATGTCAGAGAAAGGAGGCAGGATCGATAAATATTAAAGTTGATGGCTTGTTTTTCCTCAGGCCAAGTCCTGTACAATAGGAAAGTCTATGATTCCATCTCACAGTGTTCAAATGGTTCTCTGTCTAAAGGACAAAACCTAATTCGGCATTGAATGAATGACAGTCGTCATTATGGACGAAAGGCAAGGGGTGTGCCTGGGTCCACCTAACAAGACATCGTGTTTTTTTTTAAATCAGCACCACCCTGAATGAGAGCTGGCTTACGTGCATTTTTCATGGCTCCTGTGATTGTGACAGTACAGTAGAGCAGAAACAGAACCGCCTCTGGGAATACGATGGACAGTTCTGGATCACGTCACTGGGTAAATACATTTGAATTCAATCACTTTTTGGCAGCACCCCTTTTGATTTGAACGAAACCGTCCATACAGTACGTGTTTGTTTACCCAGGGTACAAGTGGTAAGAGGTCCTCAAAGTTGACCCATTTTGCATATCCCAGCATACCATGAGACATCCGTGACTATCACTGGAAAAGATCAACGTTTGCATTTGATATCAATTTAAAGCATAAAACAAACAGTTGTCAAACTACAGTATTTGCTAATAATATATATTTTTAAATGTAATAAAAATGATGACATTATTTAACGTTTAATGTCAATAAATTCTTAAAAATGCGTAAAAACTAAAAGAAAAAACATATTTGCATATGTTGGTGGTTATTTTTTTATATTTAACTCGGCGAGTCAGTTAAGAACAATGTCTTGTTTACAATGACAACCAACCGAGGAACAGTGGGTTAACTACCTTGTTCAGGGGTAGAATGACAGATTTTTAGCTTCTCAGCTCGGGGATTTGATCCGGTGACCTATCAGTTACTGACCCAACGCTCTAACCACTAGGCAACCTGCCACCCCTGTTAAGACCCTATTTTACATAATATTAGGTTTGATAAATGTACAAAAATGGGAATACAATATTTATTTCCACTTTCAAATGGTACCACAATCATCCATAGGAGACCATTTAAGTTGGCATTCGATGGTGGGTGGTAGCTCTTTGTGGTAGTAATTATAGGTAAAAATGTAAATGACATTTAAATGTCAACGATGTCCCAGTTAAATTGCAGTCCTCTGAAGAGACAGGTCCCCCTGTATTCAAGAGCAGATTGTATCTCAACCAATGGTGGGCGCAACACAAAGCCTCACATGATGTCAAGTAGGGTTTAAGCTACAACACATGATGTCAAGTAGGGTTTAAGCTACAACACATGATGTCAAGTAGGGTTTAAGCTACAACACATGATGTCAAGTAGGGTTTAAGCTACAACACATGATGTCAAGTAGGGTTTAAGCTACAACACATGCGAATCTGAAAAGAAATTGGAGATGATAATTGATGTTAAATTTAAACGCCATAAACCTAACCCCCCCACCCCCCCACCCCACCCCACACGCGCACACACACAAATCTAGAAATTATACAATTGTTTGACAATCCTGTGTTTTCTTTAAGCTTTTAATGATATAATTCTCAACCGTAGATTCCAGTGAGAAAGACGTGGATGTCTCATGGTAGAGTGGGGTATGCAGCATTGGTCAACGTTAAGAACCTCTGTCTCCTGAACGTTTTTGCATTCAGGTCCAACAAGTCCCTTTTTGACCACTTCTTTCATGGGCAAAGATGTCTGTTTCGTTTAAGTCAAAAGGGAAGCTGTCAAAAAGGGAATGAATTCATATGGATTTACCCCACTGGCAGAGGGCCAAGCACACCTGATCCACAGCACAGGTCAGTGTAATCATATCATATCAAACACATTCAAGCACATTTACATTATATGTCAACAGTAAACACATTGATGTCTAAAACATAGTTTTCTAACCTAGTAAATGCATGACTGTTCTATTCCAAACAGTTCCTGGTCTGATCCTCTTGGCAATAAGTGACAGTTCTCTTGTTTGCTTGATACGCATTACACAGGATTGCTCTGCCACTGCTGTCTCATCACATTGTTCCTTCCTGGTGGAGGGAGGCTGAGGCTCTTGACAACTAGAGCCACCAAGCCACACCAAGATTAGGTCCGAGCTGGCAGGACAGTCCCACAACACCCCTGCCAGCCTGCATGCCAGCCTGCCATCCTGCCTACTGCCAGGGGGAGGAGGAGGAGGAGGGCTGATGGCTGCTACACATGGATGCTCCTTATGATGCTCAACAGTCGAGCTGGGCAACACATCAGCAACACATAACTATATGGCCGGCTTCCTCACCAATGAGATCAATTCAAGCAGAGAAGACTGCGATTTTCCAAGCAAGGAACACACTCATAATGTGTTGTCACTAAGAGTCTATCACCTACATCAGGGATCATCAACTCGATTCAGCCACGGGAAGAAAAGAAATCACGAGCGGACGGACAATTACAAATCATTTGTAGTCTGCAAATTGACCGCAAGAAGCCCAAACAAATAATATTTCACTAACACAGTCATTTGAAACCTTGCTTACATTTCTATGCGATCCCATAGTGTATATCTCTCTATTATGCGTGGTAATTAAGATCACATGGATCTGATTTGCTGGGGTTTTTACCATTTTTATGTCCAACCTTAAAAAACTAAATTAAATGTTATTTTTGCTCAGAAAACTGATTTAAAAATAATTTAAAAAATATTTCACCTTTATTTAACCAGGTAGGCAAGTTGAGAACAAGTTCTCATTTACAACTGCGACCTGGCCAAGATAAAGCAAAGCAGTGCAACACATAAAACAACACAGAGTTACACATGGAATAAACAAACATACAGTCAATAATACAGTAGAACAAAAGAAAACAAAAAGTCTATATACAGTGAGTGCAAATGAGGTAAGTTAAGGAAATAAATAGGCCATGGTGGCGAAGTAAATACAATATAGCAATTAAACACTGGAATGGTAGATCGGCAGAAGATGAATGTGCAGGTAGAGATACTGGGGTGCAAAGGAGCAAAATAAATAAATACCAGTATGGGGATGAGGTAGGTAGATGGGCTGTTTACAGATGGGCTATGTACAGGTGCAGTGATCTGTAAGCTGCTCTGACAGCTGGTGCTTAAAGCTAGTGAGGGAGATGTGAGTCTCCAGCTTCAGAGATGTTTGCAATTCGTTTCAGTCATTGGCAGCAGAGAACTGGAAGTAAAGACGACCAAAGTAGGAATTGGCTTTGGGGGTGACCAGTGAGTTATACCTGCTGGAGCGCGTGCTACGAGTGGGTGCTGCTATGGTGACCAGTGAGCTGAGAAATCAACCAAGGCCAAATTCAGTCCGCGGTCTTCCAGTTGGGGAACACTGTCCTACACCATCCGTTGATTTATAAGAAAGAGGCATACCAGAACTCCAACGTGGCTTTATCTAGGCTGACCTTTGACCTCTATTGCCTCTCTGACCTCTATCACAGCATCATGCTCCCTCCAGGTCTTCAACACCTTAATAACACCACAACCTTCTAGGACAGTTTATGGCACACAGTAGACCATGTCATATCACGCCTGTTATTGAGATAATGGATAACTGAACCAGGGGAATGTATGTATTTTTTATGTTTTTGTGAACAATCTCTGGGAGTAATTTGAGTTTGAGTACTCCAGGGTTCTACATTTGTCATGATTATTTGATAAGATATAGCTTGGTTTGTGAAAATATATGTCTCAAAAGTCTCCTGTGTATGTGTCAAAAGTGGATCTGCTGGGAAAGGACTTGAGTGAAAAACTGAAGTGCATCAATGTATGTTTCTCTAACCTGCAGTACAACTGAAGGCTAACCTTAACCCTTAAAGGAAGCAATCGTTAAGCTTAAACAATCTTCATATTTTTTATATGCAAATTGTGACCACAACTATGTTTGAGAAATCATTTGAATGGTGACTGGGGCCACATAATTGTTTATGTCATTAGGAACAGAGATACTTGTTTACACAGTCACCTAATATTCCACACGGAGGTGGATCTTCCTGTACATTGCCTCTTTAGGGTTATTTTTAGTGAAAGGATGGCCTGGAATGGCTGTTTAGATACACCTGTTGTCAAAAGCAGGCATAGCTGCGGGAAGATGTTTTGAGTAGGGGGGGCTGATTGTGTGTGTATACAATTTCTAATGTGATCAGTAGCCTAAACATAGGACAAGAGTCAGTAATAGTAATCACTGCAGCCTAAAGTCAATTTAAATAAATTTGCCAAAATTATACATTTTACTCCTGTCTCGACATCAATAATAGAATTCAAAATGCTTCACCTGAGAGCATGACTTAGCCACAGAGTATCATACGCTACTTTTAAAGCTGTGGATTGTTTCCGATCCATTTAGGCAGTGTATGTGGCAATGGGCCAAGCTGATTTTTGAGATACAGGTGTCAGTGAAAAGCAATTTATCTCAAGTATGTGTCAATGATAATGTGTCTTCAGTATCATTTGAAACGTGGAGCCAAGAAGAGGGAGAACAAACAAACAAAATGTCAAAACACAAAAATAAAAAAACACCATACAAATAGAAATAAAGAAAGGACTAAACATAACAGATTAAAGACAAATAGTTTTCAGTATTTCCAAATTAAAACCCTCTATTCAAATTTCCTTCTCAAAGGCCCCCATCCCAGAGGGAAACAGAGAAAAAGATGGAGCGTGGGCAATGTTATCTCACATTGTTGTTAATTAGCTCTTGCAAGTGGGAGATAGCATCTGACCAATTGACCAGAGTTTTGGGCTTGGCCCCACGAAGTCTGGCAGTGGATCTTTCCAGCTGCGCAATGTCCAAGTACATACGCAATCAACACCTTCAAAGGGCAATAACCGGTTCAAACCAACTCCTGAGAATAGTTTTTCTGTTGCCTGCTGTTAATGCAGCCATAACAATCCACCTCTCTTGATAAGATAACAGGGCTTTACAACCCAGCAGGAGGAGGGATGGGTAAATTGGTAGGCTTCTGCCAAGAATATCATTTAAAACACTAACAACATGAACCCAAAGAGGCTTTACTGGTACACAGCTCCAAAACATACAGTATGCATATAATTACCCACTTCAGATTGGGTATATTCATTACAATAATCACTATCCACAAGCTCCGTTTTGAACCTTCACTCTGGGGTTAAAGAAAACCTTTGAAATGAATAGTTTGATGGGCAAGAATTGCAAGTTGCATATCGTGGTCCAATACCATTCAAACCCTGCACGTTGTAGGTCCTTTTCCCAGATCCCCGTGGCAGGTAGATGTTTTACGTTATGAGTCACTGGCCTATCATATAGTGAGGACGCCGTTCTGTCTTTCCCCAGACATGAAAGCCGTTTCAGTGGGAGCTTGGCTTGGTGTCCTATTGTACACTGTAGGTTCTCCATGTTGAAAGGTGTCTGAGATTAAAAATAAAGACACAGGAAGAAACAGGGAGAGAATATGACTCTTTCAGATATCGAAAGGAACAAAGACCTTTCAGGTTGAACATATCCCTCAAAATGTTAATACCTTCCTTAGACCAAGGAGAGAATGTAAAGGGAATCAAATAATTCATCCAAAAGGGGGATCTGGGCCAGTTGTGCCCAGATAATTATTCATTTGGTACCAAACAGTCAACGCATTTTTTTAAATAATAAAGCCCATAAAAGATGAGGCCATTTTTTTCTTTATCCCAGAAGGTCCTGATTTCAAATTGGGTGAGACTTGGCCTCCTCTATTTTCCACCAAGGCACATCAGATGAAGAGTCAAGCCAAATAGTGACTTCAGCTGAAATGCCCAATAATAGAGTTTAATTTTGGGTACAGAGAGCCCTCCAAACTTTTTTGGGCTGTGGTAAGGTAGAGATGCTAATTCTAGGACATTTCCCATTCCAAATTACATTTCTCACCTTAAAGAATGAAGTTGGGGCAGGAAGAGGAAGCATTGAAAACAGGGAATTACTACGGAGGACATTCATTTTAATAACCAAAACTCTCCCATAAAGAGTAAATGAAGCGGAGACCATCTACTGAGATGTTTGTTTTTACTGTTTTCCTATTTTGCAATGAAATTCACATTAATGATGAGCTGCAAATTAGATCAAATTTGAATGCTGAGGTATGTAAATCCCTTATTTCTAAAGTGATCCTGTGTGCTCCCTCTCAGGCTGCTCATTATGGCGCACACCTGTCACCATCGTTACACACACCTGTGCGTCCACCTTGATTACCTGCCCTATATATGTCACTCCCTTTGTTCCTTCCCCAGGTGTTGTTTTTCTGTTCCAGTGTCATGTCTGTGCGCTGGTCACTGTCCGATCAAGGGGGCCGCCTTGAGTGGACATCGGCGCCTGGGGAACAGTGGGTTAACTGCCTTGCTCAGGAGCAGAACAACATATTTTTATGGGTCAAGGTCAGGGTTAGGATTAGGGGAAGGTTAGCTAAAAGGGTTGAGGTTAGGGGAAGGGATAACTAACATGCTAAGTAGTTGCAAATTAGCTCAAAAGTAGTAAGTAGTTGAAAAGTTGCTAATTAGCTAAAATGCTAAATATGAGATTCAAACACACAACCTTTGGGTTGCTAGACGTTTGCGTTATATGCCCAACCAACCACCATATTTTAGTTTTTGCCTTACGTTACCAAATGTCTTATGTAACCATACCAAGTGTAACATATCATACTAATTTTGGTGTCCGGATTTAGTTTACTATGTTACGTCTTGTCTATGAGACCAGGCTGATAGCACTGATTCTTCTGGATTTTCATGTTGGTTTTCATCATAAACACGTAAAAATCCAGAGGTTGCCTTCCAAAAACATCGGCAGGTAAGATGGTTTCCACAAGAAAGCACAGCCACAAAGTCAAAATGGTCTGTATTGTAGAAAATGAAAACAAACGTTTGCTTAATTTAAGGTTATGAATAAGGTTAGCCGTGTGGTTAAGGTTATGGCTAAGTTTAAAATCACATTTTAAGAAGATAAATTGTAGAAATGGGCAGGGGGTTATGACTTTGTGGTTATTGTAACTAATGACGAGCCGCGTAGATGGGGAGAGACAATCTGTCCAACCACTGACTATGTTAAGTATGACTTTAATTAGACATTTTACACCATTACTTGATGCTAATCTACCCAGACTCATTGAACATGTGTATTCACTCACTATTATTATTTTGTTGGGGTGTTTTAGAGATTTCAATTTGAATGGAGCTAGGCTAACACAACACTACTGTCCCCTCCAGCAGTTCAGTTCACATTGTCAGATCTCCCCTACTACCTTTCCAGACAGACAGACACAGAGCCAGTAATTGGACTGCTTCGTTTGTTCCTCCATGAATATTCAAGGTCTCGCACAAAACACAAACAACATAATACACATTTAAGAAATTCAATACCTGAGCCTGTTTATAAACACATTTTGAAGGCGAGGGAAGGGAGTCGGGATATTGTACAAAGTCACTGGCAGTAATGGTCCCCTGGAGACCCGCGTCTGAGAGGGATGCAGGTAGCAGACGGCCTCCATAATTCTGAATCTTTCAATTCAATCTGACAGAATCATTCCTACATGAGAGCTGTCAGCTCGGTGCGAGACGTATTTGTCAAATGTCATTCTTGGGGGCTCAGAGGGCACACTGAGTAAATTAAAAGGCTTGCCTACTAGGAGCAGAGGAAAAAAAGTCTATTCCCCCCACAGTGGAATTCTAACCCATATCATATGCATTCCTTGCTCTCCTTTTAGCCAGAGGCTTGCAGTAGATGGAGTCATTCCCCAACAGTACAGATCTTATTTACAGAGAGACAGCATTAGGATTCTAACATGTGCATTCTTCAAGCCTGTCTGTGCTATCAGTTAGGTTGTGAATAGGCCATTGAGACTGCACACCACCATCCATCTGCATTTAAAAAACGTATTGTGGGTATTAACATCTTCCACTGGCACTAACTAAACTAATACACTACTTTAGGGGTGATTGATACTGTAACTGTATGTTTGCTCTGGTTTCAGGTGTTTTGGCGCCATCAAGTGAAAACACTCTACAGAGCAACTAACTCCTGCCTCAAGATATGGACAGCAGGTATGGACTACTGTACGGGGTCCCCAGGACACTATATCTATCCGAATCTGAATATTTGTATAATTTCCAGACAGCATATAAACATTCTACGTGTACCCAGTCGTTATCATAACTGTTTTACAGAAGGAACAAAAAGTGTCCCGTCTGGACTCTGAATACAGACATAACTTAGAATTACTGAAAGATATATATTCCAGTGGGAATAGATGTGTTGTTCAGCTGTGGAGCTCTTACAATGTGTGTACTTTGTATACACAAATGCGTCTAACGGAAATGCACGAGGCCAAGGGTTCTCCAACCGGCGGCTTGCAATTTTCATTGTTGGACATAAAAAAGACTGTGAAACCCCCCAGGAAATCAGCTCCAAGTTATTTACATTTTAGAAATCTGTTCCCAAGTATTCCCACGCATAATAGAGGGACGTGTTCGTATACAAATGTAAGCAATGTTTGAAATGATTATCTTTAATCTGTTTGGGCTTCTTGCGGTCAATTTGCCATCTACAAATTATTTGTTATTATGTTCCGGCCTCCTGACCAACCACTCAAGAAATAAACGTCCACGGCTGAATCTAATTGATGATTCCTGCACTAAGCTACAATTAACATTGCCATAGCATCTCGTCTGAATGGCGGAAGCAGTTAACTGTCTGTATAACCTGGGTGGTTGGCGCCCTGAATGTTGATTGGCTTAAGTATAACTATGGTGTTTTCTCCCTAAAAGCTGGGCACAGATGTCAAATCAACGTCATTTCAGTGAAATGACGTGTAAAAAATTTTTTGGATTCAACCAGTGTGTGCCCAGAGGGCTGTTTCTTCTGACTGAATGCGAGTACTTAACTGTAATCGTCCTGGTCTGGGAAACAACTTGAAGACAAGACCTATGATGCAATGCCATTCAAGGCCGCCTACAGCAGCATAAACTGATGAAATGTTTTGATGTGTAAATCTAATGATCAAACACCTTGCGGGGGAATTAAAGAACAATAGCTGACTTCATGTGGAAAATGTACATTGCAGCGCCACCAAAAGGTACACACAGCAAGAATTAACAATAAACAGATTCAAAAATATTACATAGCAACTGTATTTTAGCTTACTCTTATGTGACTCTTATCCGTTTTCAATATGTCAACGCTGTCCGTTTTTTGACACATGATACAATGTGACGTGCTCAGGAGCATCGAAGGCCAAATTAAACTGTGGTAAGGTGAAATATTCATCTTAATCTCTGCTCCTCATAAATAGCTAAATCTCAGCAGGCAGGCAGAACCTGCAGACGGTGACCATATGGGCAGCAGCAGCAGCAGCAGCAGGCCCGGTCTACACAAGTCATCTCACCACACCGCTCCTACACAGCTCTCCGGTGTTTCCTGATGCATTTCAGACCAACTCATCTGTGAGAATCCATTTCAAATCATGTCTTGATGACTATGAGCCACAGTATTGCCTGTTACAACCATTGGGTTCAACTATTCTACCTCAAACAGTTTTACATCTGTGCTGTCTGTTCTGGCAGCGCCTGACTTCCAAGCATAATGTGTCTTGGACTGGTACATCTCTGCTCAGTGAACAGAGAGAGAGATCTTGTCATTGCTCTGGGGTTGCGTGCCGTGTGGCGGGGCTGTGGTGACATCAAGCAGGCAGTGTGTCACTCCTGTCCTCCCAGGGCTAAGAGCCAGATGCTGTTGAAGGTCTCTCCTATCCTCCCGTCGTTCTCCTTAACCCCCAGTGGAAAGACACCAGGCCGTTGAAAGGAAACATGGCACACCTCTGGGCCCCCAACATACTACTAAGCCTTCAGTAGCACCAACTCCTCAGGCAGTAGGCTACCTCTGTCACATTCACGGCCCTATTGTATACTGGCTCATTCATGTAACTGCATGTCTTTTTAAAAATATATATTTTTTAATGGTGCTGAAACCACAGAAGTGCTACATTGAGATGATATGGTAGCTATAGAGAGGACAAGGTGAGATCAGTAACTAAAAATGGGCTAAATGAGCCAGTGACGCGGCAAAACCTGAGGCTCTTGTCAACAAATATTTTCAGCACTCACGTTATACTGTAAGTCATGTCTTTATTTCATCTGCACATAAATGAAAAATGGGAGTGAGGAGAAAATGCATTGATTCAAAGACTACAAGGTAAAACAACCAGATGTTCATTGGGAATACATTTTATTAGTAATAATATTTATCTGCCAAATATACAGCCATTATTGAATCCATCTACATATAATACATATTAATATAGGTCATTTACAAAAGTAGTAATTAGTAATCAATTTCAATCCGATATGAGAGAAACAGCAGATACGTCATCATTTCCCCCATGTTACTGTATACGTCAGAACTGATGGGCTTTCCCTCAGGACGGACAGACAGCAGAGCCAATGAGGAGGAGAGGATACATGGGGTATTTCCAACATTATGACAGCACTGACACTAATGCATATTATTCCAGACCACAGGAAGAAGCATGAAACCCAGGGCTCGTATTTACAAAGTGTCTCAGTAGGAGTGCTGATCTAGGACCATATGTTTCTCATTATGCAAATCTTAGGCAAAATTGATCCAATATCAGCACACTGAGAGTCTTTGTAAATAAGGGTCCAGAACAATAATTACAAGCTGGAAAATAATCTGATTCCACTAATCAAATATTTGATTACTTAGCTACAGTTTGCAACAACAAAAAGAAGGGTTTAAGTGTTTGCAAAACAGAGAAATTGACAACAACATTCTCACTTCTGATTGGCTGAAGTCTAAAGACAAAATCCAGTCTTGCCACATTTCTATCAGGTATTATAGAAAACAACTTACACAACTTTTCCACACAGGGAAAGTCATTGGTTAGTTCACAGCAAAGGAACAGATTTTATACATTGGCTATATGTGTTTTTCAGTGCATTATTGAACAAAACAAAAAAGAACAGCAGACTTAAGCAAATACAAAACAAACATTTGTTAACTTCCTGTCCATTAACTATTCAAAAGACACAGGTTTACCCTTAAAATAGAACTGGTGTGTAAACAAGATCACAGATCATTGTAGAACAACGCATAATTGACTGTACCAAGATGTAATGTACAGTCCTCGTACAGAGTAAAATGCATCACAACCACAACGTCTAAAGGAGCTGCAGAGGATGTCAACTGTAAACAACCATCTCAGAGGTACCTTATTCTGGAACGATTTGCACCACTGTGCTTCCATATACACAGACCACTCATAGCACATCTATAAACACGACATTAGCATAAGCCTATATGTTATGACATGTTGAATTTAAAGTGCTTATAGGTTGTTTATGAGTACTTCATGAAGATGAGAGTTACTGTAATGTGAATCAGTATCTACAATTTAGAGAATTTTGCTAAAACAAACAATGCCCGGGTGCAAAATGCTGAAGCTGGTCGCTTGCTAAGGAGTTGGAACCATAACAAAGACATTATGAGTAAATGTAACAATGTAAAAGCTGCCAGAATGACAAATGTCTGAAATTAACAAGAAACAAGTCAGTGATAACAACTGTGAAATATCTTCAAAAGACTGTAAACATTTCTCATAAAGGTTCTTCCTCTTTACCATTTCAAATATGTACTAAATTGTCAAGTTTAGAGTATCATCCCAAATTAGTTTGTGTCTATTGGTATTAGTTTTAAATCAAACACAGAAATGGAGCATTGTCTGCATATCTTTGAAAATATATGCATATCTTTTGTTAAAAAAAAAAAAAAATCATCATAGACATTCTATAGCTATCATGGTTAAGAGGAAGCAAATGGAAAACATTTCTTTTCACCAAAAAAAAAAAAAAAAAAGACACCATCTTGATAGGGACATCACACTGTGGAACCACTGTCAGGGAACTGACAACACCACAAGGATCTAATTCACTTCCAGGTCTTCAAGTTTAGGACACTAGCCACACCTTGCCCTCTCTCCGAAAACCACCAGTACTTTGGCATTCTAACATGAATCACTAGATCAACAAACTCAATCTCTCTCTGGTCAGTTTGTTAGTTCATTATCAGAGTAGCGTATTGCATTTCTTTACAATTAAAACAGACCACGACAGTGTCAAGTGGGCAGAGGGAGGACAATCCATGTCATCTTAATCTGTCGTGGATAGATGTGGGATGTGACGACTAACGAGGAGCTTCGTTCTGGTACACTGACTTCTCACTTGGACAAATCACCATTTCGCAGGTGCTCGCATCTTTCAAATTGCAGAAGGGAAAGGGACATTTGGCCCATAGACTTGCCTGAAACTTGCAGAGTTTCAATTTTTTCTGTGTGTGTGGGGGGGGACCCTCACAAGTCACATTATTATCTTTCTCTTAACATCTCCTCCCAGAACCTAAATGACCATCTGATGCAATTATGCAAGATTTTTTGTTCTGTTTTTTTATTGTTTGTTCTGGGTAACATCATTTAAAAAGTAGCATTGCAAGGACACTGGTTTTAAGAAGAACAGGCAATTTGTCAGCAAAATATATAGAGAACAGCAATGCTAAAATGACTTAATCTGTACTGTATGAGTATAATAACTTGGATAAAATGTTCATCATTCTGTCAACGTTCTGGGAAAATTTAAGACAAACGGATGTGAAATCTGAGATCTGAAAAGAAGACTTGAGCAAAATGGTATAAAAACATATGATCAGCAAGCCAACAAATCAAGGGTACTCTTTAGAGATGATCCTGTGAGTAAAGGTTACAGTCATTTACCTGAGTTAGATACCTGTTAACAGTGGTTAAAAATCAAGAAGCACATACATCAGACAAAGAGTTATGGAGAAATGACTTCATCGATATAGTGCATATAGTGCAGAGAATCACAGGGCGAGGGGAAGAGAGACTGGGGGCGCTACAACTCCTCCATTCACACAGTAAAACACAGATGGATACACTTAACCAATGGACAGGCAGAGACACCACTGAAGGTTATTGGTGGAGGATCTGCTGCAGCACCTCCAGCAAGTGTTTCAGGCCATAGATGTAGCCTCGGTCCTGGCTCTCACTGGGGAAGACGTGGGCAAAGTCAATCATCCTCACCTCCACATCGCTGGCCCTCTGCTCTGGATGCGGTTCCCCCCGGCCTCCCTCCCCCACCCCAGCCTCTTCCAGTTGGGCTTTGATACCGTTGCCATTGGGTTGTTCTGCTGACACCAGACCTGAGCACTTCCACGTGCTGTTGTCCTCCTGGGGGTTGGGGCCTGTGGTGATGGCTCCGGTGGCATTGCCATGGTGACCCCGGGTGCAGCCCTTCTTGTACATGGCATACATGGTGGACAGGCTGTAGTCAAGCGGCATGGCAACCTGGATGTTGTTGTTGTATTCCAACACTTCTTCATTGGGCTCGCAGCAGGCATCAGCGGAAGACATAGTCTTCTCTGGGGGGCCCCTGAAGACATGGCCCTCAGGGCTGGGAGGGGACAGGCCCTCGTATACAAACAACAGAGAGCTGGCGTAGAAGGTTAACTGGCTCTGGCCCTCGAACCATCGCAGGATGTTCTGGACCTTCAGGATACTGGCAGCAATGGCATCTTTTCTCAGACTCCTCCCATTAGAGAAGAATTTGGATAAACCTGGGAGAGGAACGGGAAAGGAAATTGTTGTTGTTGAGGAATCCAATGTTAACTGATAAGAAATAGACGATGCCTGAAGCTTTTTCTTAATTGAGAGCAAGTTTAGCTAGTGACTACAACCTACACCAGGTGTCTCCAATTACATTTAACTCAGCCCAGTCAAAACTGTTCGCTGCTCTGGCCCCCCAATGGTGGAACAAACTCCCTCACGACGCCAGGACAGCGGAGTCAATCACCACCTTCCGGAGACACCTGAAACCCCACCTCTTCAAGGAATACCTAGGATAAGTAATCCTTCTC
Organism: Oncorhynchus keta; assembly: GCF_023373465.1. NCBI lineage: Eukaryota > Metazoa > Chordata > Actinopteri > Salmoniformes > Salmonidae > Oncorhynchus > Oncorhynchus keta. The sequence continues at coordinate 19,255,782 of NC_068423.1, forward strand.
ACCCCCCTTTTAAGATTTAGATGCACTATTGTAAAGTGACTGTTCCACTGGATGTCATAAGGTGAATGCACCAATTTGTAAGTCGCTCTGGATAAGAGCGTCTGCTAAATGACTTAAATGTAATGTAAATGTATACAGAAGATGGCCCTATTTGGTAAAAGGCCAAGTCCATATTATGGCAAGAACAGTTCAAATAAGCAAAGAGAAATGACAGTCCATCATTACTTTAAGACATGAAGGTCAGTCAATCTGGAAATTGTCAAGAACTTTGAAAGTTTCTTCAAGTGCAGTCGCAAAAACCATCAAGCGCTATGATAAACTGGCTCTCATGAGGATCGCTACAGGAAAGGAAGACCCAGAGTTACCTCTGCTGCGGAGAATAAATTCATTAGTTACCAGCCTCAGAAATTGCAGCCCAAATAAATGTTTCAAAGTTCAAGTAACAGACACATCCCCTGTTCAGAGGAGAGTGCATGAATCAGGCCGTCATGGTCGAACTGCTGCAAAGAAACCACAACTACAGGACACCAATAAGAAGAAGAGACTTGCTTGGGCCAAGAAACACAAGCAATGGACATGAGACTGGTGGAAATCTGTCCTTTGGTCTGATAGTTTATAGTTTCAACCGCTGTGTCTTTGTGAGACGCGGAGTAGGTGAACGGATGGTCTTTGGTCTGATAGTTTATAGTTTCAACCGCTGTGTCTTTGTGAGACGCGGAGTAGGTGAACGGATGGTCTTTGGTCTGATAGTTTATAGTTTCAACCGCTGTGTCTTTGTGAGACGCGGAGTAGGTGAACGGATGGTCGCTACATGTGTGGTGATGAAGGAGGTGTGATGGTGCTTTGCTGGTGACACTGTCTGATTTATTTAGAATTCAAGGCACACTTAACCAGCATGGCTACCACAGCATTCTGCAGTGACACCATCCCATCTGATTTGCACTTAGTGGGACTACCATTTGTTTTTCATCAGGACAATGACCCAACACACCTCCAGGCTGTGTAAGGGTTATTTAACCAAGAGAGAGAGAGTGATTTAGTGCTGCATCAGATGACCTGGCATCCACAAATCACCTGACCTCAACCCAAATGATTTGGGATGAGTTGGACGGCAGAGTAAAGGAAAAGCAGCCGACAAGTGCTCAGCATGTGGGAACACCTTCAAGACGGTTGGAAAAGCATTCCTCATGAAGCTGGCTGAGAGAATGCCAAGCTGTCATCAAGGCAAAGGGTGGCTACTTTGAAGAATCTAAAATATATATTGATTTGTTTAAAAGTATATGCTCCGCGGGCAGCCTATTGATATAGACAGAAGGATATAATGTGTATTTTGTGACAGGAGTATTATTGTTTTACGAGCTCACCATCTTTGATGGTGTCCTTGAGAAGGCCTCGCCCGTAATGTTGATCATACGAGTGATATTCGTCAGAGTTCACCTTGTACACCTGGAGGGTTAGAAAGACAGAAGAATTAACATTAACAGGAAGAAACAGATGCAGTACATCGGCCTGTTTTCACTCAAAAGCAAAGCTGCACAACTTCGAAAGGAGATGTCTCTATATAAACGTTCAACTCAACGTGGCCTCTCCATGATAGAATCACGGGTGGAATACGCCCTCTGCTGGAGAAATTATGTATAAACACAAACTGCTCAAAAACAACACACATACAGGGGGGCAGGAATTATTGGATCTCTTTAGAAAAAAGATGAGCAAAAAAAATACAATTATTTTTTTTTTTTACAAAAACAAATCATTGATGGATTTGCTACATTTGCATATCTATATATATATATTTTTAAATATATATATATTTTTTGCATTATTTGTTAAACAAAATCTCTTATTCTGAGCAATTGTATTAGCATCAAATAATTGTAAATGTTTTTGAGCATACTATATAGCTCAGTATTTGTATTTAGTCTTTTTTTCTCATCTTTATCAAGGGATCCTATAATTCCAGACCCCACTGTAATGTGACATAATGTACAGTACTTGTTTCTGTGATATTAATAGCAACGCGAGTAGAACTCAGTCTGAGGACACATTAATTCTATGTCCATGCTGAGAGGAGCAGAACTATTTACCAGAGGGATTCCTGCCTCTATCACTGCAATCAGGAACATCATTATCAGTAATGAGTCTCATCACCCTGTGGTCACACACTGCAGACAAGCAGATTTTTCCATGCTCCGAGCCAAAAAGCCTTTGCCCCCCCCCCCCTGGGAAACCTACAAACCCTGCTCCTCAGATGCTCCTTGACTACAGAGTATGTCAGTGAATGACTCGTACTGCAGGAGGTATGCATTCTTACAAAGCCTAGGCTATAATTAAGCAATAAGGCCTGGGGGGGGTGTGGTATATTGCCAATATACCATGGCTAAGGGTTGTTCTTAAGGACGACAACAGAGTGCCTGGATACAGTCCTTAGCCGTGGTATATTGGCCATATACCACAAGCCCCCGAGGTGCCTTATTGCCATTATATACTGGTTACCAACATAGTTAGAGCAGTAACAATACATGTTTTGTCATACCCATGGTCATACCCACCGTATGTCTGAGATACCATGGCTTTCAGCTAAATCAGCATTCAGGGCTCAAACCACCCAGTTTATAATGGATCTTATTCACTTACTAGTTTAGTTCATTAGGATCCCCATTAGCTACTGCACATGCAGCAGCTACTCTTCCTGGGGTCCACATAAAACATACAAACATATGACAAAGTACAGAACAGCCATAGACAAGGACAATAAATGATCATTTATCATTTTAACATGAAAAAAAGGTCATAAGAGTCATATATTGGAAAGACAGACGACAAAAATACTTTACAGACTGATACATATTCTTATATACAGTTAAATTTGATCTTTACAAAGAGGTACAAGATGTTTAAACGTTTTTTTGTTTTTTTAAAGCTAAACTTGTTTTTTGCCTCTGGTGGCAGAGCATTCCAAGAAAACATTATACATAAGTGAGAAACACACCATGTTTACTAGTAAGAGGAGTGGTGAGGTGGGTGAGTAGACAGACAGCATGGTATGGCTGAGCTTAGTGCAGATCCTGGGCCAAAACTAGCAATATATATAGACTCCTGAAGTGAAAACTAAACCGGTGGTCCTCAACATCACCGGATCATTTATTTGCTGGTCGAATAGAGTTTGTGCTGTACAGTTCGTATTCCAATGAGACAAACAGACCATGTAGCCTAACTGAAGCATGCTCACTGTTTATACTCCACAGCGTGGGACTGACGGAGAAGAACAGTTATCATGTTACCACCATGACCCTCAGAGATCTGTGAGGAAAAGCCAGAGGAGAGGACGGCATAATGGTGACTGGGATAAAAGGAGAGTCAACAGATCTGAGATCAGTCAGAAGCGAGCTCCATGCTGTTCTACTGATGGATGGAGGCTTCCTATTACTGACCTCCATAGAGGCTAAACACTGAGCACGGCTTAACTGTCTACGAGAATGTATCAGTCTCAAGCTTGTGACTTTTGAAAAATATTATTAAAATGTTCAATAAAACTATAGAGCATGTGGCAGTCCAGCTGTATTGAAATCCTTGCGAATGGAATTTCACCAATTTGTAAGTCGCTCTGGATAAGAGCGTCTGCTAAATGACTTAAATGTAAATGTCATCGTTTAACAAAGTTTAAGAAAATGTATGTTTAGAGTTTAACAGATGCCAAAGACTGGAAGCTGCTCTATACTTAGTCCACTAAAAACACAACAATCAAATGAAAATCTAATTTTATTGGTCACGTACACATATTTTGCAGAGGTTAATCGCAGGGGCAGAGAAATGCTTATATTCCTAGTTCCAACAGTGTAGCATACATAACAACACACACAAATAGTCATTTTTGAATGACTACCTCATCTCTGTACCCCACACATTCAGATAATTGTATGGCCCCTCAGTCGAGCAGTGAATTTCAAACAGAATCAACCACAAAGACCAGGGAGATTTTCCAATGCCTCGTAAAGAAAAGCACCTATTGGTAGATGGGTCAAAATAAAATAAGCAGACATTGAATATCCCTTTCAGCATGGTAAAGTTATGATTTACACTTTGGATGGTGTATCAATACACCCAGTCACTGCAAAGATACAGGCGTCCTTCCTAACTCCGTTACCGGAGAGGAAAGAAACCACTCAGAGATTTAACTATGAGGACAATGATGACTTTAAAACATAGTTTAAAAGGGATACTTTGGGATGCTAGCAGATACCCATAGACGTCCAATCATTGTGCCAACGCTAGTTAGCATTGGCTCATGAAACTACCTCAAACGTCCTTCATACTAGACAGAGACGAGTTCATTTGACTCTGGGGGAGTAGATTAGGGGCCTCATTAACAGGATACTTTGGGATTTTGGCAAACTAACTGTTTTAAAGTCACCATTTGCCTCATGGTTAAGTCCCTGGCAGTTTCCTTCCTCTCCGGCAACTGAGTTAGGAAGAACGCTTGTATCTTTGCAGTGACTGGGTGGGGAAGTACATAAAAGGCCTCAATGCCAAAATCTCCAAGTTGAAAGGAGAAAACTGAGGATGGATCAAAAACATTGTAGTTATTACTCCACAATACTAACCTAATTCACATAGTGAAAAGAAGGAAGCCTGAACAGAATAAAACATATCCATAACATGTCTGTAACAAGGCACTAAAGTAATACTGCAAACAATGTGGCAAAGCAATTAATTTTGTCCTGAATACAAAGTGTTGTGTTTGGGGAAAATCCAATACTACCTATTAGCGAGTACCACTCTCCATATTTTCAAGCAAAGTGGTGACTGCATCATGTTATGGGTACAGTGCCTTGCAAAAGTATTCATCCTCTTTGGCGTTTTTCCTATATTGTTGCATTACAACCTGTAATTTAAAAGGATTTTTATTTGGATTCATTGTAATAGACATAAATGATATAGTCCAAATTGGTGAAGTGAAATGCAAAAAAATAACTTGTTTCAAAAAATGCAAAGAAAATTACAAACAGAAAAGTGGTGAGTGCATACAGTGGGGCAAAGAAGTATTTAGTCAGTCACCAATTGTGCAAGTTCTCCCACTTAAAAAGATGAGGCCTGTAATTTTCATCATAGGTACACTTCAACTATGACAGACAAAATGAGAGAGAAAGAAATCCAGAAAATCACATTGTAGAATTTTTTATGAATTGATTTGCAAATTATGGTGGAAAATAAGTAAGTATGATGAAAATTACAGGCCTCTCTCATCTTTTTAAGTAGGAGAACTTGCACAATTGGTGGCTGACTAAATACTGTAGGTAGTTCTGTCGTTTAGATGTTTTTTGTCTATTAAAGGTTCTGTATTATATTATGTGTTGTGTGGACCCCAGGAAGAGTAGCTGCTTTTGTGATCCTAATAAAATACCAATAACAAATGCACCTAAATTATCCTTCCAGTCTCTAATCCTGCCACTGTGCATTGTGTTGTATGACAAAAAAATGGCACATTTTAGAATGGCCTTTTATCATCCCCAGGACAAGCTGCACCTGCTGTTTAATCAGCTTCTCAGCACCTGTCAGGTGGATGGATTCTCTTGGCAAAGGAGAAATGCTCACTACCAGGGACGTAAACACATTTGTGTACAGAATTTGAGCGAAATAAACTTTTTGAATCCATCCATTTCTGGGATCTTTTATTGCAGCTCATGAAACATGGGACCAACAATTTACATGTTGCGTTCATATGTTTGTTTAGTGTCAATGGAGTTGAGCTCTGGCAAAAGATCTCAGTTTTTCTTTAAACTTAATTTTTCAACCTTGACAGAAATAAACGATTGATATAATGAACACAGTGGAAATCAGAACTAAACAACCCTTCATATAGAAACAACCTCACATTCTGCCCTTACCCTACCGTTACAGTCTTAATGGTTACTAAATGCCAAGTCAATACTAATGATTATCTAATAGGCGGTTACTCTGCAATTGTTGCCCAAAGCTTTATGGGAATCTCAGAACACGGTCATTCAACAGCAAGCAGAAACAGAAAGGTGGAACAGCAATCAGGAACTCCCCAGTGAACTAACAACGTTAAGCTCATGGAATGATTTGCATGATATTGATCAATGGATGCCAGGTTTGTCCTAAGGTAACTTTAATACACTAAAGTAGCTCATCATTAACTAGTAGTCAATGATTTATGATATGATGAAGATACAGAAATGACTTTGTTTAGCTTTCTACCTAGCGCTGTATAATAAACAACTTCTATATTTGTATGAGCGGTATTCATTCATTTTTGATAGGCTACTTGATGAAGCATATGTTGTTAGCCAGCCCAGCAATGCTTTATGTGCTATTGTCTTGAGAAAATAAACCCTCAATTGTCTGCTCACATACTTGTGAATAGTTGCATTATTCAGGAGTGTAACTTGGTTTAGATGAGAAATTGCTCACTAAGTTGATTAATAGTTTGTTAAAGGATGCTAATGGCTACTGCGATATTTACTGTAAATATTGCTGCCGAGCAAGAATGCTGAGTTGCCAAGCTGTACTTTAAATTGAAAAGTAGAAATATCTTTACGACATCTCCCTCTCAATAAAATGACATTAGCAGTTGGAGAGCCCTTCTCAACCCAGTGGGAGGGACTCATGAGGCTGAAGAGGAAGACTCACCCTCATTCCGAGAAGCAGGAAGCCAATCTCCTCCATGAGAGGGTACTTCTTGATCTGCTGGTCCCGCTTCTCTTGGGAGGCGTAGGGGTCGTAGCTTTTCTGGCCGATCTTGACATCCATAATACAAGGCTTCTGGAACCGCCGAGTCACGTCCTCCAGTTTCAGGTACAACTCTGTGATGTCATCAAAGGGCGCAGAAACATGGCATGAGAGGCGATAGAGATTTAGAAATATAAAATCAACACATTTAGCCACTAGAATGATAGAAGAGGCAGTGTTTCACCCCTACAGCCATACAGTACTTCTAGTAGCAAAGCACTGCCATGATTATACACCGGATGGGTCTAATCCTGAATGCTAAGTGGTTAAAACCGCGTTCCTGCCGGTGTATTATTTGAACAGAGTGCTGTCCTAGGATCAGTTTCTGCCTTTTAGATCCAAATGACTTATGATTTCATGGGCAGGGAAGACCTGATCCTAGATTAGCACTCCTCCTCAGAGTTCCTTTATGAATACAGGCCCTGGTACATGTTGAAGTAATGTTGAAATAATGTCCCAGGGACGTTTAATGATTTCTTATGGACCGGTGTTTACCGTTAGGAGATTCAGGCGAGGACCAGGTGCCAAAGTATTTAGGGAGGTGACGCTGGAGGTCCAACAGGCACGGGTCGCCACAGTCCTCAGCGTAGATCTGGAAGAAGCAAATGAGCTCATGTGACGGAACTAATCACCATCTCTATGTGGGAATGTCAGTGTCTTATTTGATGAGGCTGTTGTTTAACCAACATGGCACATGTAGGGGTGGCACCTCGGCTTTTCATTAGAAGTAACGCATAGTACAATAAAAAACTATTTTCTTTCCCTTTTATAGTTCACTACCATGAAATGATGGTGGAAGTAGCCAAGTTGAACTACTAATACATGATTCCTCTGTAAGAGAGTGTTTCCAAAGCAACCATTTCATCGTGTGGACATGTAGTCCACTACAACAATAGGGGAGTAAGCGGGTTCCGGTGGAAAGCCCTCATAACCCTCTGGCTAAATGTCGCAGTGGACACGTCGAGACAAACACCTTTCAGAAGCCCTTCAATAAACAGATAGCCCACTGGTTTATATGCAGAGAGTGTGCCGACCGTACCCAGTGAGTTAGTAAAGACGTGGACTACATTACTGTGTTGCCTGCTAGGCTTCCTCAATAGCTACTCAGGGAGAATGAGAGATAGAGGGGTTTTTAGGACTATTCACTCACTTTCTATTAACTCATTTAAATCTACACATTAACTTGAACATAACATAAACTGACATGGGAATGTTGTTCCCGAGTACATAAACATTTTGTGGACATTAAAGGGATGACTTCTTGCGGACTTCGTGTAGAAGGGAGAGTCATTTCATAGAGAATACTGTACTGTAAAAAAATTGTTGTACTTTCAGATAACATCACATTTTTCTTCATTTTTTCCAGCATCAAAGTATGTGGATGGTTACCTTGCTGTAGAACTGCATCTCTCTAGGACCTCTGGGAGGGGGCTGGAGCTGTTTGAGTACTGTGCCATCAGGATGTTGCAATATGCCTGTTGTAACAAAAGTTGTGGGTCATTCTGACACTTAGTAAAGATCTAGTACTGGTTGCCACAAAGGCCTAGTTCGAATAATTCAAAAATACATCCTTCCTCTTCCGACTTAATAATTACTGATCAGACATGCCTATGTGGCTGAGGGGGGCCTAGCTTTCACAACTGTGCAACCATGTTAGATTTGTAGATATTTCAAGAGAGAAAGGAAGGATACATTTCTAAAGAATTCAGACAGGGCTAGGGTTGCAAAGCTACTGGTCATTTACCAATGTTACCACAATCTTCTGTACTGTTGCTTTTTAACAGGTAATCTATGGCAATCTAGGTCATTTATACATAAATCCCTTTTTAAATAAATTCATATTGTCTGAGTTTCCAGTGGATAGGCCATATGGTTCAAGAGAAAAAAAGAGCAGAATTCAGGAAAAAAAAGCATCTAATCAACAATGGTATTATTTTGAATTAACTCTGCCACTCTTCCAACTATTGACTTTATTCACAACTGCCACTAGTTTGGTGCCAAAACATGTACAACAAAGAAATTGACAGTCAAATAAAAAAAGATATGAGGGGTTCCGCAATAAATATCCTTTTATTAAACATCACTGCTATTCACTAAGTTGATGGTTTATATTTAGGATAATGTTTTACAGTTGTCATTCTATTTGTTTATTTTAAAATCATCTTATTTGATTATTTTACATGTGATAAAGCCACACAGAGAGCCAGAGATAATTACAGACACCTGGGATAATCTGAAGTACCCAAAAATGCCACTAGATTTCATCAGATTTGAAAGTTACAAAAATGTATACAGTAATATACACCGTACCTTTGCAAACCCAGACAGGGCCAAACAGATTGCCATTTGGACACCTGTAATACCTAACTGAGAAGTGCAAAGGTTAACTTGTGTTTTACATGAAGTCATAAAACGATGGATCTTATAGAAAAACACCTGAACACCAGTAACCTATAAAGTCTGACACTATACACTCACTGTGTGAGACTGCTCTAATATAAGATAAGAGTTGGTAAAAGAGGTGGACCACACTCCTCTCTGAGATATGTCAGAGTTTGACTGCCTCGGGCGCAGCTTGAATCTTACAACTGAAATTGTGAAATGGTAGGAAATAAACACTCCAAGTGTCAGTGTTTAATCAACTCAGAGGTCAGCTGTATCAAGAGTCTTATGTGACCTAAATACAAATGTGACACCTATTCCCACCTGAGTGTAGGATTCAACTGAAAGGCTCTTAGCAGAGACAACCAGGAATCCCATTTACACTGGTGCTCTGTCACCGTCTCCCAGGCCAGAAATAATACATTGGTTCTTCCCACTCTTGAGAGTTCAGTTTTAGTTATTCGGTTGCAAAACATTTCTTAAACAGAAGCAAACAAAACGAAAATGGGGAGAGAACTACCTGAATTTGTCCAATAGAAACTAGTTTTAACTGTTTGGCTAATGATTACAACCCTGGATTTCAGTTCCTACATTACAATAGTTAGAGAGCTGATACTACATGCATCAACCCAAGTACACAAAAGGCTTCAAGCAGGTGCTCTATTCTGTTATTGACTGACATGATGAAACCTATAACAGTGGCTTCCTTGCTCAGGACTCTTGTCCTGGAGATAAATTATCCCGGAAAGACAGTGTAGTCTACTTCTGTCAGCTTTTCAGAAGTATTGTTATTGAATATATATGCCATTTTAGCAGACGCTTTTATCCAAAGCGACTTACAGTCATGTGTGCATACATTCTACTTATGGGTGGTCCCGGGAATCGAACCCACTACCCTGGCGTTACAAGCGCCATGCTCTACCAACTGAGCTACAGAAGGACCAAAGGAGAGCTATTCCACCATGCAGACCAAGATTACACAATAAAACGCCACTCACTAGTGGATAAACATGCACCGTGGCGAAAGGAAAACACATTTGATAAGTCCAGTCACTGACCTACTTTATCAACGCCATACTTATGACCGGCCACCTGATGGGAGAGCGGAACACATCCGTTCAGGTGCGCCGCCTGCGATCCTCCCTGAGCGTTCTTCTCCTTCACCGAGCCGGAGAGACAAGTGCCCAGGTTCACCATGGGTCTATTGATTTCCAGTCTTCCCAAAGCTAAAGATGAGTCCATTATCTGATGTTGAGTTGACATTCACAATTCAATGGCTTTCAATAAAATAAAATAGGTAAATCTTTAATTCACATGTTGATATCAGTTTGGTAATCTAAGCAACCCCCAACACAATTTCGAGCACCGAGGGGTGTCATCGAATTCGTCAAATGGGCTCGCGTTCAGCACTAAGTCTAACCTAGTATTTAAAATGTAGCAAGGCTCCAAAAGCACTGCTACAATGAGTTTCATATCTTGGTCGGCAACATTAATACAGTCTGGCCACATCCCACTTCCTCAAGAGAGACGTATACACACACTGCTCTCCCGAAACTGTTTTGATGACACAATACCTATATTTGCGCGCAATGTCGAAATGTGGAATTTCCTTTAAACTACTTATAGCGCGACCCGTTTAGATTGCTATTTTGAAAACACATACATTACAAACAAGCCCCGTTGTTTGCTGCTTACATTACACGTCCCACAATGCTAAAAGACAGGCTGCTAATAGTGACATCACATCTGACGTACAGGCTCCTTGACCCAAAATTGTTTATCAATTAAAAAAACAGCATGGGAAAGAATATAATGTCGGACACGCTATCGATGTCTTTAAAGAGTTGCAAGGACCTTCACATTCGAACATTATCCAATGTGTGTGGCTGGGCGGCTATTCCATCAAGCAAGCTAACGTTACCTAACAACACTTTCGACACTGCCCATACTGTCGCAATTATATCTACTTCTGGCAACAGCTACAGCGCAGTGGCTTTTCCATCACTGTCGAAAACATTGCCTATGATCGTAAACTTTCTTGGGTCGTCACTCGTTAACACAGCCACAAAGTCATAAACCCCACCCACTTCTTCAATTTATCTTCTTAAAATCTGATTTAAACACATCTTAACCGTAACCGCACGGATAACCGTATGATTAAACATAACCTTAAATTAAGACCAAAAAGTACATTATTGTTTTCATACATTTTTATAATATCGCCAATTTTTACTTTGTGGCTGTGCTATCTTGTGTAAACCACTTTCTAGGTAATTTTGACAGTATTGCAACACAAGATCTTGCAACACAAGATTATCAATCGTTTAATCGAGTTTAATGCCTACCGAAGATGCCTGCATTATTGGTAAGTAAGCGAAAGGTAAAACCATGATTCGACTTAATTTAAAGCTGCGAATATTTACTTTTTGTAGGACTGACCAAATTCACATAGAAATGTTTTATAGATCTGTCATTCTCATTGAAAGCAAGCCTAAGAAGCTGTAGATCTGTTCTATGTACATTATTTCTATGCTTCCCGCTCTTAAATTTCGTTTTTGCTTCTTATACTTTTGCATCTTTTACAGCTGAAAACACAATATTTTTGGTTATGGAAATGTTTTTCTTTTTACAGGTTTGGATGATTCTCTAGACATGTATTTGTTTTGTCACATAAACAAAAATTAGGGGAACTATTCGAATTTAGCAACCAGGAAATTGAGGAGCAATTTCTGCTGTTGCATCTTTCATGTTTTCTATTTGAAGGAGGTCTCTATTAGCCCCAGCCCTTGATCATATTATTATATTATATTATTATTATTATTATATTATTATTGATCATGACTCTCAGAACCATTACACATAAAAGTCATTGGACGAAGGCAAGTAGCAAAGACATGCGACTATATGCTAAATGGCCCTGTTCATAACTGCTGCCATGCTCTAGTGTATTCACACAAGTAGACAGTGTGAATGAACCCATTCATCACAATACACACCTTTATTAGGGTTCCCAGACGGCCATATTTCCATGTTACAGTGCTTGTTTACAGAAAACATACGGAAGACAGAGTGGACTACCTGTGCTAATTACACCTGTGTGTAAACAGAAGACAGAGGCCACAAACGTGTGTGTTGCCACTGAAAAATACTGTAGGCTGCAACTTTGTTAAAATTGGTTAGATCAGTGTACAGTATGTGTGTATTAGTATGTGTGTATTTTCCATTTGTGAAATTATTTAGATGTGATATGAAAGTAGAGGGATCTATGTTTCTAGAACCGTACCGCAATTGAGAATCGATTCCACGTTTAGATGGAGTATTTGGCAGTTTTGTAGGACTGACCAAATTCACATAGAAATGTTTTATAGAGCCACTTTGCCCTTTAAACAGAGCATGTAAGGTCCTTGGACTAAGGAGTAATACTGGGCTATATTTGCCCATCACTGTGCACAAAGCAATTTCCTTTATCCTATGATTGTCATTTTGAAACACTAATATGGAGTCCTCAAACATCATCCCTTGTTTTCTTTCCAGTGCTCTGATGTCTCATCATGTAAATAAGACTCAGTAACAAATCACACTGTTGTGGGAATTGGGCCTTATATCTGTTTGAAAATCAAGTTATCATAATTGCGCCTTGTCTTGTAAACATGGTAGGGTGTATGAACAAGTTAATTACATTTGAAGATCATCATCACTTTGGGCACAATTACAGTGATTTCGGAAAGTATTTACACTCCTTGACATTTTCCACATTTTGTTACGTTACAGCCTGATTCTAAAATGTATTATTATCATTTTTAACTCTGCAATCTCCACACAATACCCCATAATGATAAAAAACAGAAATACCTTATTTACATAAGTATTCAGACCCTTTGCTATGAGACTCGATATTGATCTCAGGAGCATCCTGTTTCCATGGATCATCCTTGAGATGTTTCTACAACTTGGAGTTCACCTGTGGTAAATTCAATTGATTGGACATCATTTGGAAAGGCACACGCCTGTCTATATAAGGTCCGACAGTTGACACTGCATGTCAGAGCAAAAACCAAGCCATGAGGTCAAAGGAATTGTCCATAGAGCTAGATTGTGTTGACAGGATTGTGTCGAGGCACAGATCTGGGGAAGGGTACCAAAACATTTCTGCAACATTTGAAGGTCCCCAAGAACACAGTGGCCTCCATCATACTTAAATGGACGTATTTTGGAACCACCAAGACTCTTCCTAGAGCTGGCTGCCCGGCCAAACAGCAATTGGGGGAGAAGGGCCTTGGTCAGGGAGGTGACCAAGAACCCGATGGCACTCTGACAGAGCTCTAGAGTTCCTCTGTGGTGATGGGAGAACCTTCCAGAAGGACAACCATCTCTGCAGCAATCCACCAATCAGACCTTTATGGTAGGGTGGCCAGACAGAAGCCACTCCTCAATAAAAGACACATGACAGCCCGCTTGGAGTTTGCCAAAAGGCACCTGAAGACACAGACCATGAGAAACACGATTCTCTGGTCTGATGAAACCAAGATTGAACTCTTTGGCCTGAATGCCAAGCTTCCCATCTGGAGGAAACCTGGCACCATCCCCACGGTGGTGGCAACATCATGCTGTGGGGATGTTGTTTAGGGACTGGGAGACTAGTCAGGATCGAGCGAAAGATGAACGGGCAAAGTACAGATAGATCCTTGATGAAAACCTGCTCCAGAGCGCCCAGGACCTCAGACTGGGGCAAAGGTTCATTTTCCAACAGAACAATGACCCTAATCACACAGCCAAGGCAACGTAGGAGTGGCTTCAGGACTGATTGTCCTTGAGTGGCCCAGCCAGAGCCTGAACTTGAACCCAATTGAACATTTCTGGAGAGACCTGAAAATAGCTGTGCAGCAACACTCCACATCCAACCTGACAGAGCTTGATAGGATCTGCTGAGAATAATAAGGAGAAACTCCCCAAATACAGGTGTGCCAAGCTTGTAGTGTCATACCCAAGAAGATTCGAGGCTGTAATTGTTGCCACAGGTGCTTCAACAAAGTACTGAGTAAATGGTCTGAATACTTATGTAAATGTGATATTTCATTTTTGTTTTTATAAAAACCTGTTTTTTTCATTGTCATTATGGGGTGATGTGTGTAGATTTATGAGGGGAAAAACCTATGATATTTCAGGTTTTTATATATATATATTTACAAACATTTCTAAAAACCTATTTTTGCTTCGTCATGATAGGGTATTGTGTGTAGATTGATGAGGGGGACAAAACTATTTTAGAATCAGGCTGTAACGTAACAAAATGTGGAAAAAGTCAAGGGGTCTAAATACTTTCCGAATGCAGTGTATACTGTTTAAAGGACCACCCATAATGCATTTTGTTATCATACTCATCGCCAAACCCACTGGCTCCAGGTCATCTACAAGACCCTGCTAGGTAAAGTCCCCCCTTATCTCAGCTCGCTGGTCACCGTAACAGCACCCACCTGTAGCACGCACTCCAGGAGGTATATCTCTCTGGTCACCCCCAAAACCAATTCTTCCTTTGGCCGCCTTTCCTTCCAGTTCTCTGCTGCCAATGACTGGAATGAACTACAAAAATCTCTGAAACTGGAAACATTTATCTCCCTCACTAGCTTTAAGTACCAGCGGTCAGAGCAGCTCACAGATTACTGCACCTATAGATAGCCCATCTATAATTTATCCCAAACAGCTACCTCCTCCCTTACTGTATTTATTTATTTATTTTGCTCCTTTGCAACCCATTATTTCTACTTTGCACATTCTTCCACTGCAAATCTACCATTCCAGTGTTTTACTTGCTATACTGTATTTACTTCGCCACCATGGCCTTTTGCTGCCTTTAACTCCCTTATCTCACCTCATTTGCTCTCATTGTATATAGACTTATTTTTCTATTGTATTATTGACTGCATGTTTGTTTATTCCATGTGTAACTCTGTGTTGTTGTTTGTGTCGGACTGCTTTGCTTTATCTTGGCCAGGTCGCAATTGTAAATGAGAACTTGTTCTCAACTTGCCTACCTGGTTAAATAAAGGTGAAAAAATAAATAAATGCAAATAAAGAAAGAAATATTATTTAAAAATAATTTGACCTTTATTTAACTAGGAAATCAATTAAGAATTTGTTCTTATTTACAATGACGGCCTACTTTGGCCAAACCCTAACCCGGACGAATCTGGGCCAATTGTGCGCCGCCCTATGGGACTCCCAATCACGGCCAGTTGTGATACAGCCTGGAATCGAACCAGGGTCTGTAGTGATGCCTCTAGCACTGAGATTCAGTGCCTTCTACGGCTGCGCCGCTTGGGAGCCCCATTTAATATGAATTTAATATAATCATAACATTTAGATTATGTCAGGATTTAAATCAAGTAATCTAAACAATCCCATCCCGGAAAAACACCAAATGTACTGAACAACAATATAAATGCAACATGCAACAATTTCAAAAGAATTTGAGAGAAATAAACTTTTTGTGCATATGGAACATTTCTGGCAACTTTTATTTAATCTCATGAAACATGGGAACTACACTTTACATGTTGCGTTTAATTTTTTTTGTTCCGTACAGATTCCCCTAAAACATGAATATAACATGTGAAGAGCAATGGGATGCCTGGTCCACCAGATGGCAGAGGAGACCTGAGCCCATATCCATGTAGCATCTCAGAAAAAGTCCTAGGAATCCTGAGAAGAACTGGTAAAAGACAACAACAAAAACTCCCAGCTCAGAGTAGGTTTTAGGATGATGTTAAGACACTGCCCAGACAAACTCTGAGCCAGGAGTAAAATCAATTCATGAAAGTTTCTCAGCTGGTAATCACGACAGTTTGAGGTACCGCAAAGGAAAAATAGTTAAGATGCTCGTGGACATTGTTGCAAATGATGGGGAATAACCAATCACAATGAGGCGTCGCCAGCTACGAACACTATAGCAGGCAACCACGGTGGATGTGACTACATCAAATGGTAAAACAATTGATATAATGTTGCCGTAACCAATTCTCATGGTTGTTAAAAGCAGAATTTTGACAATATTACCGTTATCAACACACAGTTGGCATCAAGTCACTTGCCTATAATGTTTCAAACGATGTTGCATACAGTGTTTGAAAGGTCTGTCATTTTCATCAACCACAATCAAAGTTAACAAAAGCCCAAGATGTCTAAATTTGCCCAATTTTAGGGCATTCCCAATTTAGGAATATTTCTTTAACAACGTGATATTGCACTCCAAAGGGATAACTTGAAATAACATAGTTAATTAAATAATCAAAAGAAAAACATTTAATCAGCCTATTTGTTCTAAGTATTTAGAAACATCATGTGAAATAGGCCTCGTGAAATCATTGTCATTGGTACAAGAGATACTGTGATTATTTATGGATTATGTAGAAATATCAAAACATTATTTGAACAACTCCAAAGCAATTGCATGTGGCGCAGGAACCATTGACTCACTGCATTTTTCTGTTATCAAGATACCTGCTGATAACTCTTTAAAGGGTTAGGACAGCTCATGAGGTCTCCTAAATATCTGTCGACTATGACTAAAGAGGCTTCATGCATAGCTTTTATTTTTACCCTTAAGAGTAGGAGTAAAACGTCTCTATTCTCAGCACTGATGACCAATTTTCTACTCGGAGACGCTTTGTGGATACAGGCCCTGGGAAATCTGTATCAATATGGAAAAAGTGCTGCATCAATCTCCCAACCACCCATCTCTTTCTTCCTCTACCTCTCTCCCTTTTCTCTCTCCCGTACTCCCTCCTTCTCTCCTCTCTCTTCCCCTCCCTCGTGTTCATCGTTTTGTGTCAACGGTGCAATTTGAATGAAGGTATGTGAAGGTTATGTGTGTGTGTGTGTGTGTGTGTGTGTGTGTGTGTGTGTGTGTGTGTGTGTGTGTGTGTGTGTGTGTGTGTGTGTGTGTGTGTGTGTGTGTGTGTGTGTGTGTGTGTGTTTCATCACAATTATGTGTGCCTGTCATCCTGCTCTTTTAGATCAAAGGACCACAGTTACCTAGCAACCTGGCGATGGGACGAGAAAGAGTAACATAGATTAGAGACAGATGGAGAGAGGAGGAGGGACTCAGAGGTAGGCAGCGAGACTATCACAATGGTCTCTGGAAGAGAAGAAAGAAGGCTGTGAGTGTCACTAGTTACCACAGCCACAAAGTCATAAACCCCGCCTCTTTCCAAATATGGATCGCTGCAGGCCAATATGGCGATACGACTTATGGGCGAGTGGCTGCGTCGAAAGGAGTGGATGTATGAAAGCGAATCAGCTAATCGGGCAGATTTGTTGGCACTCAAGACCTCTTTTGCGTGGCTGATCGGGCTGCATGACAAGTCAATAAGCGGTGATCAGTGCCCTGGTGTTGTATGGACATGCGTAGTGACCTGATTGTGATGCCCAGTAGGAAGCTTCCTATTCGGTGTCATAGTCACCGGCGGTAATCAAACGCGGACAATTTTTTTCCTTCACATGATTTTATTTCAAATAGGATAGCGATCTACACAAGAAATAACTACTATTGATAACCATCTAGATGTCACCTTTATACATGCACATACAGGCTACTCAATGGGGAAGGCAGGAATGTGAACAGCACCAGGACACAGTGGCCTTAGCTCCTGCTTGACAAGCACTACTGTCCAGCAATGGCATGGGAAGTAGCTACCTTGTGACAGTCACAGTAAGCACACGCATACCACGCATGAAGAAACAGTACACGCATCATCAGTACTTTAAATAAAACATGTTATCGTCAATTTTATAACTGAAAAGGTACAATTATTAGTGAAAAAAATAACAGTGAAATACGACTCTTCCTCTGGCTTAAAAACAGAAGTCCGAAGTCTTGCGGTGTGGTAGCTCAATGTAGGATAGATACATGGTAAGAAATAGAGGAAAAAGCACAGCTCAGTCGAAACTGTCTACCCTATAGCAGAGGACATACCCTATAGCAGAGGACACACCTCACTCCTTTCAACATGCCCACTACCTATCCTTTTGACACACCCTCTCCTTTCAACACGCCACTACCTATCCTTTTGACACACCCTCTCCTTTCAACACGCCCACTACCTATCCTTTTGACACACCCTCTCCTTTCAACACGCCCACTACCTATCCTTTTGACACACCCTCTCCTTTCAACACGCCCACTACCTATCCTTTTGACACACCCTCTCCTTTCAACACGCCCACTACCTATTCTTTTGACACACCCTCTCCTTTCAACACGCCACTACCTAACCCTTGAACAGATAAAGATACAGGTGTGACATACAGAGAGAGAGAGAGAGAGAGACATACAGAGAGAGAGAGAGAGAGAGAGAGAGAGAGAGAGAGAGAGAGAGAGACAGAGAGAGAGAGAGAGAGAGAGAGAGAGAGAGAGAGAGAGAGAGAGAGAGAGTGAGTGTGTGCTTTCAGCCACTTTGTTCGGAACAGATAAAGATAATTAAATGAGTAGCTAAACAGAGTGCTGCTGGCGTCACCATGGTAGCGCTTTGATCTGCTACGTCTCTGTGATAGTATCATCAACTCATCAGCCTACACACACACACACACACACACACACACACACACACACACACACACACACACAGAAAAATAGGGCACTTCTTGTAGATATACACATCTCTTTGGCCCAGACAGCCCTTCTCCCTGAAGTGTGCACTCATTCACTTCCCCTACTCCCTGGAGTGTGCACTCATTCACTTCCCCTTCTCCCTGAAGTGTGCACTCATTCACTTCCCATTCTCCCTGAAGTGTGCACTCATTCACTTCCCCTTCTCCCTGAAGTGTGCACTCATTCACTTCCCCTTCTCCCTGAAGTGTGCACTCATTCACTTCCCCTTCTCCCTGAAGTGTGCACTCATTCACTTCCCCTTCTCCCTGAAGTGTGCACTCATTCACTTCCCCTTCTCCCTGAAGTGTGCACTCATTCACTTCCCCTTCTCCCTGAAGTGTGCACTCATTCACTTCCCCTTCTCCCTGAAGTGTGCACTCATTCACTTCCCCTTCTCCCTGAAGTGTGCACTCATTCACTTCCCCTTCTCCCTGAAGTGTGCACTCGTTCACTTCCCCTTCTCCCTGAAGTGTGCACTCATTCACTTCCCCTTCTCCCTGGAGTGTGCACTCATTCACTTCCCCTTCTCCCTGGAGTGTGCACTCATTCACTTCCCCTTCTCCCTGGAGTGTGCACTCATTCACTTCCCCTTCTCCCTGGAGTGTGCACTCATTCACTTCCCCTTCTCCCTGGAGTGTGCACTCATTCACTTCCCCTTCTCCCTGGAGTGTGCACTCATTCACTTCCCCTTCTCCCTGAAGTGTGCACTCATTCACTTCCCCTTCTCCCTGAAGTGTGCACTCATTCACTTCCCCTTCTCCCTGGAGTGTGCACTCATTCACTTCCCCTTCTCCCTGGAGTGTGCACTCATTCACTTCCCCTTCTCGCTGAAGTGTGCACTCATTCACTTCCCCTTCTCCCTGGAGTGTGCACTCATTCACTTCCCCTTCTCCCTGGAGTGTGCACTCATTCACTTCCCCTTCTCCCTGAAGTGTGCACTCATTCACTTCCCCTTCTCCCTGGAGTGTGCACTCATTCACTTCCACTTCTCCCTGGAGTGTGCACTCATTCACTTCCCCTTCTCCCTGGAGTGTGCACTCATTCACTTCCCCTTCTCCCTGAAGTGTGCACTCATTCACTTCCCCTTCTCCCTGGAGTGTGCACTCATTCACTTCCTTCTCCCTGGAGTGTGCACTCATTCACTTCCCCTTCTCCCTGAAGTGTGCACTCGTTCACTTCCCCTTCTCCCTGAAGTGTGCACTCATTCACTTCCCCTTCTCCCTGGAGTGTGCACTCATTCACTTCCCCTTCTCCCTGGAGTGTGCACTCATTCACTTCCCCTTCTTGCTGAAGTGTGCACTCATTCACTTCCCCTACTCCCTGGAGTGTGCACTCATTCACTTCCCCTTCTCCCTGGAGTGTGCACTCATTCACTTCCCCTTCTTGCTGAAGTGTGCAGTCACTCACTTCCCCTTCTTGCTGATGTGTGCACTCATTCATTTCCCCTTCTTGCTGAGGTGTGCACTCATTCACTTCCCCTTCTCCCTGGAGTGTGCACTCATTCACTTCCCCTTCTCCCTGGAGTGTGCACTCATTCACTTCCCCTTCTTGCTGAAGTGTGCAGTCACTCACTTCCCCTTCTTGCTGATGTGTGCACTCATTCACTTCCCCTTCTTGCTGAAGTGTGCACTCATTCACTTCCCCTTCTCCCTGGAGTGTGCACTCATTCACTTCCCCTTCTCCCTGGAGTGTGCACTCATTCACTTCCCCTTCTTGCTGAAGTGTGCAGTCACTCACTTCCCCTTCTCGCTGAAGTGTGCACTCATTCACTTCCCCTTCTCCCTGGAGTGTGCACTCATTCACTTCCCCTTCTTGCTGAAGTGTGCAGTCATTCACTTCCCTGATGTGTGCACTCATTCACTTCCCCTTCTTGCTGAAGTGTGCACTCATTCACTTCCCCTTCTCCCTGGAGTGTGCACTCATTCACTTCCAATTCTCCCTGAGTGTGCACTCATTCACTTCCCCTTCTCCCTGGAGTGTGTACCATTCACTTCCTTCTAGCTGAAGTGTGCACTCATTCACTTCTCCTTCTCCCTGAGTGTGCACTCATTCACTTCCCCTTCTCCTGAAGTGTGCACTCATTCACTTCCCTTTCCCTGGAGTGTGCACTCATTCTCCCCTTCTTGCTGAAGTGTGCACTCGTTCACTTCCCCTTCTCCCTGAAGTTCACTCATTCACTTCCCTTCTCCCTGAAGTGTGCACTCGTTCACTTCCCCTTCTCCCTGAAGTGTGCACTCATTCACTTCCCCTTCTCCCTGGAGTGTGCACTCATTCACTTCCCCTTCTCCTGGAGTGTGCACTCATTCACTTCCCCTTCTTGCTGAAGTGTGCACTCATTCACTTCCCTACTCCCTGGAGTGTGCACTCATTCACTTCCCCTTCTCCCTGGAGTGTGCACTCATTCACCCCTTCTTGCTGAAGTGTGCAGTCACTCACTTCCCTTCTTGCTGATGTGTGCACTCATTCATTTCCCCTTCTTGCTGAGGTGTGCACTCATTCACTTCCCCTTCTCCCTGGAGTGTGCACTCATTCACTTCCCCTTCTCCCTGGAGTGTGCACTCATTCACTTCCCCTTCTCCCTGGAGTGTGCACTCATTCATTTCCCCTTCTTGCTGAAGTGTGCACTCATTCACTTCCCCTTCTTGCTGAAGTGTGCAGTCACTCACTTCCCCTTCTTGCTGAAGTGTGCACTCATTCACTTCCCCTTCTCCCTGGAGTGTGCACTCATTCACTTCCCCTTCTTGCTGAAGTGTGCACTCATTCACTTCCCCTTCTCCCTGGAGTGTGCACTCATTCACATCCCCTTCTCCCTGGAGTGTGCACTCATTCACTTCCCCTTCTTGCTGAAGTGTGCACTCATTCACTTCCCCTTCTCGCTGAAGTGTGCACTCATTCACTTCCCCTTCTCCCTGGAGTGTGCACTCATTCCTTCTCCCTGAGTGTGCACTCATTCACTTCCCCTTCTCCCTGAAGTGTGCACTCATTCACTTCCCCTTCTCCCTGGAGTGTGCACTCATTCACTTCCAATTCTCCCTGGAGTGTGCACTCATTCACTTCCCCTTCTCCCTGGAGTGTGCACTCATTCACTTCCCCTTCTCCCTGAAGTGTGCACTCATTCACTTCCCCTTCTCCCTGGAGTGTGCACTCATTCACTTCCCCTTCTCCCTGGAGTGTGCACTCATTCACTTCCCCTTCTCCCTGGAGTGTGCACTCATTCACTTCCCCTTCTAGCTGAAGTGTGCACTCATTCACTTCTCCTTCTCCCTGGAGTGTGCACTCATTCACTTCCCCTTCTCGCTGAAGTGTGCACTCATTCACTTCCCCTTCTCCCTGGAGTGTGCACTCATTCACTTCCCCTTCTTGCTGAAGTGTGCACTCGTTCACTTCCCCTTCTCCCTGAAGTGTGCACTCATTCACTTCCCCTTCTCCCTGGAGTGTGCACTCATTCACTTCCCCTTCTTGCTGAAGTGTGCACTCACTCACTTCCCCTTCTTGCTGATGTGTGCACTCATTCATTTCCCCTTCTTGCTGAAGTGTGCACTCATTCACTTCCCCTTCTTGCTGAAGTGTGCACTCATTCACTTCCCCTTCTCCTGAAGTGTGCACTCATTCACTTCCCCTTCTCCCTGAAGTGTGCACTCGTTCACTTCCCCTTCTCCCTGAAGTGTGCACTCATTCACTTCCCCTTCTCCCAGGAGTGTGCACTCATTCACTTCCCCTTCTCCCTGGAGTGTGCACTCATTCACTTCCCCTTCTTGCTGAAGTGTGCACTCATTCACTTCCCCTACTCCCTGGAGTGTGCACTCATTCACTTCCCCTTCTCCCTGGAGTGTGCACTCATTCACTTCCCCTTCTTGCTGAAGTGTGCAGTCACTCACTTCCCCTTCTTGCTGATGTGTGCACTCATTCATTTCCCCTTCTTGCTGAGGTGTGCACTCATTCACTTCCCCTTCTCCCTGGAGTGTGCACTCATTCACTTCCCCTTCTCCCTGGAGTGTGCACTCATTCACTTCCCCTTCTTGCTGAAGTGTGCAGTCACTCACTTCCCCTTCTTGCTGATGTGTGCACTCATTCACTTCCCCTTCTTGCCTGTGCACTCATTCACTTCCCCTTCTTGCTGAAGTGTGCACTCATTCACTTCCCCTTCTCCCTGGAGTGTGCACTCATTCACTTCCCCTTCTCCCTGGAGTGTGCACTCATTCACTTCCCCTTCTTGCTGAAGTGTGCAGTCACTCACTTCCCCTTCTCGCTGAAGTGTGCACTCATTCACTTCCCCTTCTCCCTGGAGTGTGCACTCATTCACTTCCCCTTCTCCCTGGAGTGTGCACTCATTCACTTCCCCTTCTCCCTGGAGTGTGCACTCATTCACTTCCCCTTCTCCCTGAAGTGTGCACTCATTCACTTCCCCTTCTCCCTGGAGTGTGCACTCATTCACTTCCCCTTCTCCCTGGAGTGTGCACTCACTTCCCCTTCTCCCTGGAGTGTGCACTCATTCACTTCCCCTTCTCCCTGGAGTGTGCACTCATTCACTTCCCCTTCTCCCTGGAGTGTGCACTCATTCACTTCCCCTTCTCCCTGGAGTGTGCACTCATGCACTTCCCCTTCTCCCTGGAGTGTGCACTCATGCACTTCCCCTTCTCCCTGGAGTGTGCACTCATTCACTTCCCATTCTCCCTGGAGTGCGCACTCATTCACTTCCCATTCTCCCTGGAGTGTGCACTCATTCACTTCCCCTTCTCCCTGAAGTGCGCACTCATTCACTTCCCCTTCTCCCTGGAGTGTGCACTCATTCACTTCCCCTTCTCCCTGAAGTGTGCACTCATTCACTTCCCCTTCTCCCTGAAGTGTGCACTCATTCACTTCCCCTTCTACCTGGAGTGTGCACTCATTCACTTCCCCTTCTCCCTGGAGTGTGCAATCATTCACTTCCCCTTCTTGCTGAAGTGGCACTCATTCACTTCTCCTTCTCCCTGGAGTGTGCACTCATTCACTTCCCCTTCTTGCCCTTCTCCCCTTCCTGAAGTGTGCATTCATTCACTTCCCCTTCTCCCTGAAGTGTGCACTCGTTCACTTCCCCTTCTCCCTGGAGTGTGCACTCATTCACTTCCCCTTCTCCCTGGAGTGTGCACTCATTCACTTCCCCTTCTCCCTGGAGTGTGCACTCATTCACTTCCCCTTCTCCCTGGAGTGTGCAATTATTGAACTGGTAGAAGAAATATGACTCCATATTAGGGTGGCTACTTGAAGAATCCCAAATATTTTGGTTACTACATAATTCCATGTGTTATTTCATAGTTTTTATGTCTTCACTATTATTCTACAATGTCTAAAATAGTACAAATAAAGAAAAGCCCTTAAATGAGTACGTGTGTCCAAACTTTGGACTGGTTCTGAATATATACCTGTAGGTGGCTCAGTGGCCTGAGGAACTATAACTATCAATCTGTAGCCTTTCCATTAGGACTCACCGATACACAAACAAGTCAATCTGCTCTGCTGTCAGTCTCCATCTGTTGGTCAGGTGATCAATAGTAATGTCTGTAGAAGGTTGTAATGAACAATAGATATATACCTGTGTGTGTGTGTGTTTAATGTTATTTGCTCCTGGAACTTGCAATCATTCTCTAATGTCAGGGCCATATTATCATTATAAATGAGTTCGGTAGAAGAAGGATGACCTCTACCACACACACACCTCTCTCTCTGTCTCTCTCTCTCCCCATCCCTCTGTGACCCATTGAGTCTTTGAGAGTGGGAGTGTCTGTCTGACCCATATAGACCAGAGCACCGCTAAACACCAGGCATTCACACACACACACTAACACACACACAGGAACTCACTGTAACACACACAGGAACTCACTGTAACACACACAGACATTCACTGTAACACACAGACACTCACTGTAACACACACAGACACTCACTGTAACACACACAGACACTCATTGTAACACACACAGACACTCATTGTAACATACACTGACACTCACTGTAACACACAGACACTCACTGTAACACACACAGACACTCATTGTAACACACACTGACATTCACTGTAACACACACAGACACTCATTGTAAACACACACAGACACTCACTGTAACACACACAGACACTCACTGTAACACACACTGACATTCACTGTAACACACACAGACACTCACTGTAACACACACAGACACTCACTGTAACACACAGACACTCACTGTAACACACAGACACTCACCCTAACACACACAGATACACAGACAACAGACACACATTCTAACACACACAGATTCACAGCCTCAAACACACACTCTGTATGCTGACAACTGAAGTTTTATTTTTGGCAGTATTTTCTCTCAGCCGGCAGTTCACATAAACACATATGCACATAGACATACACACACACACACACACACACACACACACACACACACACACACACACACACACACACACACACACACACACACAATAACACATACACGAACAGTGTGCCCTGACCTTCTCTCTGCTGAGTGGGCATAGAGTCAGGGGTTACTTCTCACTGTCAGCCTGTCAGAGAGAAGGAGGCAGGGAGGGAGAGGAAGAGGGGTGGAGGAATGGAAGGAGGGAGCGCCAGGGACAGAGGGGGAGAGGAAGTGGGGAGTAGGGAGAGGAATAGGGGCGGAGGAATGGAAGGAGGGAGCTCCAGGGAGAGAGGGGGAGAGGAAGAGGGGCGGAGGAATGGAAGGAGGGAGCTCCAGGGACAGAGGGGGAGAGGAAGTGGGGAGTAGGGAGAGGAAGAGGGGCGGAGGAATGGAAGGAGGGAGCTCCAGGGAGAGAGGGGTGGAGGAATGGAAGGAGGGAGCTCCAGGGAGAGAGGGGGAGAGGAAGTGGGGAGTAGGGAGAGGAAGAGGGGCGGAGGAATGGAAGGAGGGAGCTCCAGGGAGAGAGGGGGAGAGGAAGAGGGGCGGAGGAATGGAAGGAGGGAGCTCCAGGGACAGAGGGGGAGAGGAAGTGGGGAGTAGGGAGAGGAAGAGGGGCGGAGGAATGGAAGGAGGGAGCTCCAGGGAGAGAGGGGTGGAGGAATGGAAGGAGGGAGCTCCAGGGAGAGAGGGGGAGAGGAAGTGGGGAGTAGGGAGAGGAAGAGGGGCGGAGGAATGGAAGGAGGGAGCTCCAGGGAGAGAGGGGGAGAGGAAGAGGGGCGGAGGAATGGAAGGAGGGAGAGGAAGAGGGGCGGAGGAATGGAAGGAGGGAGCTCCAGGGAGAGAGGGGGAGAGGAAGAGGGGCGGAGGAATGGAAGGAGGGAGCTCCAGGGAGAGAGGGGGAGAGGAAGTGGGGAGTAGGGAGAGGAAGAGGGGCGGAGGAATGGAAGGAGGGAGCTCCAGGGAGAGAGGGGGAGAGGAAGTGGGGAGTAGGGAGAGGAAGAGGGGCGGAGGAATGGAAGGATGGAGCTCCAGGGAGAGAGGGGCGGAGGAATGGAAGGAGGGAGCTCCAGGGAGAGAGGGGGAGAGGAAGAGGGGCGGAGGAATGGAAGGAGGGAGCTCCAGGGAGAGAGGGGGAGAGGAAGTGGGGAGTAGGGAGAGGAAGAGGGGCGGAGGAATGGAAGGAGGGAGCTCCAGGGAGAGAGGGGCGGAGGAATGGAAGGAGGGAGCTCCAGGGAGAGAGGGGCGAAGGAATGGAAGGAGGGAGCTCCAGGGACAGAGGGGCGGAGGAATGGAAGGAGGGAGCTCCAGGGAGAGAGGGGGAGAGGAATGGAAGGAGGGAGCTCCAGGGAGAGAGGGGGAGAGGAATGGAAGGAGGGAGCTCCAGGGAGAGAGGGGCGAAGGAATGGAAGGAGGGAGTTCCAGGGAGAGAGGGGCGGAGGAATGGAAGGAGGGAGCTCCAGGGAGAGGGGAGGGGAATGGAAGGAATCCAGGGGAAGGGGCGGAGGCTGGAAGGAGGGACAGGGAGAGGGGCGGAGGAATGGAAGGAGGGAGCTCCAGGGAGAGAGGGGAGAGGAATGGAAGGAGGGAGCTCCAGGGAGAGAGGGGGAGAGGAATGGAAGGAGGGAGCTCCAGGGAGAGAGGGGGAGAGGAATGGAAGGAGGGAGCTCCAGGGAGAGAGGGGGAGAGGAATGGAAGGAGGGAGCTCCAGGGAGAGAGGGGGAGAGGAATGGAAGGAGGGAGCTCCAGGGAGAGAGGCGGAAGAGAGGTAGACAATATCGGGAGTCTATAAAAGGCTGTGGCCACATAGACATTTCATTACCCGTCAAAACAGCCTTTCCACTTCCTGGCCCACTAGTTCACCAGGAATTCTCATATCAAAATGGCTGCAGGGCAATGGTGTGAATACAGCATGAATAGGAACACAATTGAATGTTTGTGTGCAGCTGTGCATGCAGCAGCAGGCTCCAGAGCAGCCTGATCACTATAAATAGACTTCCTAGTGATCAGGTCAATGTAGGATCTAAAACAAACTGCTGTTCAGAGTCAGAACGGTTGTTTAGACCACCAAGCTGTGAGAAAATGAGTCTTGCTTTTAATTATTTTAATTTTAAGTGTTCCCCAAACCACAGCCATCACCTTAACCACTCGAAATTAATCTCTAAACTGTTAACCTTTGAGTTGTTTGTATTTCAACCCTGTAACCACGGCGGGAATGTATGCGTCAACTATTGACGTTCATCCATATGTCGAATTTCTAAGGGGAACTTTGAGATCTTGCTGCTCCAGAGAGTGGGCAGCAGATGTGGTATGGTACCCAGAGAGACCGTTCTGACGGACAGGATTCAGCTGGGGATTCCCCCTCTGGAACAGATGCACAGCCCAGGAAATACACACCTCTCACGGTGTCCATATGGAGATCAAGTTTAAGATTGGGAGAGAAAGAAGCCAGAGAGATAATTGATGGCAGAAGCAGAGGGGGGATCGCTGCTGGAGCATGATGTAGAAACACGGTTGTCGTTTTTCTCCCACGGTTTTCCATTTCGAACCATGGATGTTCTCCCGGTTCAGACTTCTCGCTGTAATAATCAATGATTAATTCATGATTAACCATTAATCACCTTGGAATATTTGCAATTATTTTATCATCACACCGACAGTCATTATCATAGCGAAGGGTAATGACTCGGAAGTTCCCGCCGTATTCGGTCCTCTCCGTTAATCGTGTTTCAGACAGTGAGCGCGCTGTCCAAGGTGCCGCAGCAGAGCGGCCCCGCCCATCCTCTCCTCCTTTTCTCACCCTCCATTAGCCACGTGACGCACGGAGCAGCAGACTGCACCTTCTCCTCCAGGGTAAAGAGAGAGAGCGAGTGAGTGAGTAAGAGATGCGTTTGCTACCACCGGGCTGTTTGATCGAGAAGTGGCTGCGATTGTTCTGGTTTCGGTAGGGCTATCAAACGGGTATTTGCCAATGAAAGGTTTGGTTGCTGTCATGTCCTCTCACAACGTGGTGATTGTTATCAGATGAAATTGAGAAAATCGATGAGTAGCCACAGTAAAAACGACCAGAAGATGTGTGTGTAAGGTAGGATGGGACATTTTTATCTCGGTGTGTGCATTATACTAGAGCTTTGGTTTAGTCTATATATAGCCTACCTATTTAATTGTAATAGCCTAATAAGGCATTTTTCTCCGGCCTGTGTTTTCAGTATATTGATTCTCACGCGCAGGTGGGGTAGATGGAAACCCGGTGTAACTGGGAGCTCGAGCTCACAAGAGGAGATGAATAGCACACGCACACACACATTGATACAGTTTTTTAGAAGAGGAAGAAGAATGGCCGCAGATCGACAATCGATATTTAAATCGCTCTCATTTTACCGAGTCTATCAATACTGTGATTTGGAACCCTAATGTCAACCACGTTAACGTAGTTCATGGTCAGGCGCAGGAGAGGCGAGCGTGTGTAAACTGCCTTCTCCTATGGTGTGAAAAGGGGGTTCATTCGATAAATGAGGCGCATTTGAGTCATCCTCCGCATCGCACGATTAACTTATTTGTTGCGCTTCGAAAGCACTTGCTGAGGCACGAAGTGTTCATATTGGAGTGTTAAAATATTTTGCCTTTTTGGAGGTGTTTGGTTTCAGTGTTGTTAAACGTTCAAAACGTTTGTAGATAGAAATGCAATAAGTAGAACTGAAATAAGTGCCTGTTTTACTTGACTGACAATAATATATATTCTACACAACACATGACATGCATCTGGATATTCTGTAACTAACTTATTCCTGAAAAGACCCACTGGTATATTACACGGTGGTAGTGGGTGGTATGAGACTGTCTGGGAAGACTGTGTGTGTGTGTGTGTGTGTGTGTGTGTGTGTGTGTGTGTGTGTGTGTGTGTGTGTGTGTGTGTGTGTGTGTGTGTGTGTGTGTGTGTGTGTGTGTGTGTGTGTGTGTGTGTGTGTGTGTGTGTGTGTGTGTGCACGTGCAGTGTATCTGACCCAGGCTGATAATGCTGTCCCTTCCCTCTGTAGGTCACTGGAAAGAAAAGAGCGATGACACGGCTGTGAGGGACATACATTCACAGCGCTGAACCCACGACCCCGCTGAGAGAGAGAACCTCGGGGGAGATGCTCCGTCTGCTGACGGTGTGTGGCGGTGTATTCTCTCTCTCTGAGGGGAACAGGAACTAACGAAGGCACCGATATGGATCCCATGCTGCACTCGTCATTTCTCTAACACACACACACACCATTGAAGGAAGACGAGGGAGGAGGAAGGAGGAGACACAGACTAGCAGATAGACTATAGAAGACTAGAACTAGAAACACAGAGCTCTAGCACCACGTGACTGGCAGTCAGAGGAACCGTCTATGGAGGGTGTAAGGTGCTAGGAAGGACCCCAAGAAGACTGTTGGTTGCTACGAAGTCCCCCAAGAAGACTGTAGGTTGCTACGAAGGCCCCCAAGAAGACTGTAGGGTGCTAGGAACGGCTCTAAAAAGACTGTAGGGTGCTAGGAACAGCTCTAAGAAGACTTTAGGGTGCTAGGAATGGTGTTCGCACCATGAGCTGTAGAGTAGGTTGTGCTGCCCAGCTCTAGCCTGCGTGTGTGTGTGTGTGTGCGGTGTGTGTATGTGTGTGCGCGTGTGTGTGATGGCGGTGTGTGTGGGGGCCGCGGCCCCCCTGCTATGTGTCTGGCTGTGCCTCTGTAGCCTTGGGGGATCCAGAGGGGAGGTGCTAGAGTTTGGAGGGGTTTCGGGACAGTGGGGGCGGTTCCCGGTGTGGAACGCGTGCTGCGAGAGCATTCTGTCGTTCAGCGTTAGAACTCACAGCGCGGACGGGCTGCTGCTTTACCTTGACGACGAAGGATTCTGCGACTTCTTGGAACTCTTGTTGCTACATGGAAAACTCCGCCTACGATTCTCCATCTTCTGTGCCGAGCCAGCCGAGGTGAGTTCCGGGGTTGCCGTGAGCGACGGCCACTGGCATGCCGTGCGTGTGAAACGGGACTGGAGGAACACAAGCCTTGAGGTGGATGGAAAGATGGAGGGATGGGCGGAGGTGAAGAGCAAACGGAAAGACATGACCGTTTTTAGCCACACGTTTATGGGCGGGGTTTCCCCAGAGCTCCATGCCTCTCCGCTCCGCCTCACTTCCCCTGGTGTAAGAGACCACGCCTCTTTTGCTGGCTGGCTCGCTGGGGTCACCGTCAACGGATCGGTGGCCGTTCTGGAAGGATCGGAGGGTGTTACCGTGGGAGACGGGTGTGGGCCAGCCCACGAGTGTCAGAACGGAGGGGTGTGTTCTGTTGTCGAGATGAGGGCCGTCTGCGACTGTACCAACACCGGCTACAAAGGCAACGACTGCAGCG
Source organism: Oncorhynchus keta (assembly GCF_023373465.1). Lineage (NCBI taxonomy): Eukaryota > Metazoa > Chordata > Actinopteri > Salmoniformes > Salmonidae > Oncorhynchus > Oncorhynchus keta. The sequence continues at coordinate 19,286,334 of NC_068423.1, forward strand.
AAGGTAAGGCCTTACCCAAACCCTACCTTGTAACATTGTGATGTCATCTCGCACACATACACTATATATACAAAAGTATGTGGGCACCCCTTCAAAAGAGTGTATTCAGCCCCACCCGTTGCTAACAGGTATATCAAATTGTGCATACAGCAATGCAATCTCCATAGACAAACATTGGCAGTAGAATGGCCTTACTGAAGAGTTCAGTGACTTTCAACGTGGTACTGTCATAGGACGCCCACCTTTCCAACAAGTCCGTTGCTCACTGCTAAAGCTGCCCCGTTCCACTGTAAAGTCATTTTATTGGGAAGTAGAAATGTCTAGGAGCAAAAACAACTCAGCCGCGAAGTTGTAGGCCAACTCTCACTACCGAGTTCCAAACTGCCTCTGGAAGCAACGTCAGCACAATAACGTTTTTTCGGGAGCCATTTCATGTCAAGCCAAAGATCACCCTGCACAATGCCAAGCATCGGCTGGAGTGGTGTAAAGCTTGTCGCCATTGGACTCGTTGCCATTGGAGTAAGTAGAAACGCGTTCTCTGGAGGGATGAATCACACTTCACCATCTGTCAGTCCAGCGGAGGAATCTGGGTTTTGCAGATGCCAGGAGAACGCTACCTGCCCAATGCATAGTGCCAACTGTAAAGTTTGGTGTAGGAGGAATAATGGTCTGGGGCTGTTTTTCATGGTTAGGGCTAGGCCCCTTAGTTCCAGTAAAGGGAAATCTTAACGCTACAGGATACAATGACCCTCTAGACAAATCTTTGCTTCCAACTTTGTGATAACAGTTTGGGGAAGGCCCTTTCCTGTTTCAGCCTGACAACTTTATTTTATTTTACTTTTATTTAACTAGGCAAGTCAGTTAAGAACAAATTATTATTTTCAATGACGGCCTAGGAGCAGTGGGTTAACTGCCTGTTCAGGGGCAGAACGACAGATTTGTACCTTGTTAAGCTCAGGGGTTTGAACTTGCAACCTTCCGGTTACTAGTCCAACGCTCTAACCACTAGGCTACCCTGCCACAATGCCCCTGTGCACAAAGCGAGTTCCAAACAGAAATGGTTTGTCGGACATCGGTGTGGAAGAAGATGACAGGCCTACACAGAGCCCTGACCTCAACCCCATCGAACACCTTTAGGATGAATTGGAACGCCGACTGCGAGACAGGCCTAATCGCCCAACATCAGTGCCCGACCACACTAATGCTCTTGTGGCGGAATGGAAGCAAATCCCCACAGCAATTTTCCAACATCTAGTGGAAAGCCTTCCCAGGACAGTGGAGGTTGTTCTAGCAGGACAAACTCCAACTCCATGATTTTGGAATGAGATGTTTGATGAGCAGGTGTCCACACACCCATACAGTGCCTTCAGAAAGTATTCACACCCCTTGACTTTTTTCACATTTTGTTTTGTTACAGCCTGAATTTAAATGTGATTCAATTGAGATTGTTTTATCACTGGCCTACACACGATGGCCCATAACGCCAAAGTGGAATTATGTTTTTCTAAATTTGACAAATTTAATAAAATGAAAAATTCAAATGTCTTGAGTCAATAAGTATTCAACCCCTTTATTATGACAAATTTGTAAGTAAAAATGTGCTTAACAAGTCACATAATAAGTTGCATGGACTCACTGTGTCGACCCTCGTCAAGCACCAGGTGCGCCATCAGCTCGACATTGTCATTACGATGCTTGTGATTAGCATCGTTCTCATCGGATATGTAATCAGGCATGGGAAACAAGTCTGTGGGGTAAAGGCCTCATCTTCTGTGGTCAGTAATGGCATAGTGAGTACAGCATCAACCGTTTTGCCACAAAGTTTCTTAACACAAGCAATGATAAGTAGAGTACAAAATGAAGGATTACTAGGTCATAGATGAGCCAATGGAAAACTGTTGAGAGTTTCAATCCCGGATAAAGGGTCCCAATCAGGGGAGAGTTTTCCTATGTGACACTTCGTTTAAGTGTCACGTGGGACATCGTTAAATGCATCTTTTGGTAACGAATGCAGCCGTGCTGGAGTGGGATGGGCAGTTCGTGCCACACTGACAAGTCTCTTGGAGTAGTATGCAACAGGCTCTTGTTTCCCAACGTGATTCTGTGTAAGGACAAATGACATAACCATTTTTCTCACTCACAAATAAATGAAATGGTCTAAAGTGGTCCAGCAGTCCTAAACAAGGGGTTATTCATTGTTTAAGTTTCTCAAGTGCCTTCATATCCTCTGCTGTCCACTGTATCTTGTCATTCATCACCATGTTGTGACCATGAATGAGATCAGAAAGTGGTTGAAGTCATTTCAGCATAATGAGGTAGCCAGGCTCTGCAAATAGTCTGCCATTCCTGTAAGTGTCAACATGTGAATAACTGTTCAAACAGTTCATCATTATGCAATCATTCATTCACAATCATTCATTCACAATCATTCATTCACAATCATTCATTCACAATCACACAATCATTCATTCACAATCATTCATTCACAATCACACAATCATTCATTCACAATCATTCATTCACAATCACACAATCATTCATTCACAATCATTCATTCACAATCATTCATTCACAATCACACAATCATTCATTCACAATCATTCATTCACAATCACACAATCATTCATTCACAATCATTCATTCACAATCATTCATTCATTCACAATCACACAATCATTCATTCACAATCATTCATTCACAATCACACAATCATTCATTCACAATCACACAATCATTCATTCACAATCATTCATTCACAATCATTCTGTTATTGTGTGCGTCCACACATTCATTAATGGAGTACCTTTTTCCTTATTTGCTTTAGTTCTTTAATGTTATCTACATTTCTTAACAGCAGTCAACTCTCAAATCAGTCAGTTAACTATTGCCAGCCTATTTTGAATGACATTTGGTTCACTTAAATTCAATTCCAAGGATCAGTCAACTCAATTCTCACTATTTAAAGGTGCAGGTATTCTTATTATCATTACATAAAAACCAGGAATCAGTCACATCAAGAACATGCTTTACACAGGCCTTCTCTACACCAGGCTCAGAGCATTCACTTTTCCGCCGTAGAATTCTAATGTCTTCACCGGTAGTGCTGTGAAAGCAAAGGTTAAGGGTTACAACACTGCTACAACTCGCAGGCAGACAGGAAATGGAATTGTTGGACATCAGCCATAACTCCTTCGATGTGTGGCTTAGTAATAATATTGTAAAACTACCGGTCCCTCAGTGCATTTCAAACACAGATTAAACCACAAAGACCCGGGAGGTTTTTCCAATGCCTTGCAAAGAAGATGGGTAACAAAAAAATGAACATTGAATATCCCTTTGGGCATGGTGAAGTATTAATTACACTATGGATGGTGTATTAATACACCCAGTCACTACAAAGATACAGGTTTCCTTCCTAACTCAGTTGCCAGAGAGGAAGGAAACCACTCAGGCATTTCACCATGAGTCCAATGGGACTTTAAAACAGTTACAGAGTTTAGAGACTGGGATTGGAGAAAACTGAGGATGGATTGACAACATTGTAGTTACTCAACAATGCTAACCTAATTGACAGAGTGAAAATAAGGAAGCATGTACAAAAAAAACATATTCCAAAACATGCATCCTTTTTGTAACAAGTCATTAAAGTAATACTGTATAAAAAAATGTGGCAAAGCAATACATTTTTTGTTCTGAATACAAAGTGTTGTTTTTGGGGCAAATCCAATACAAACACCTTACTGAGTACCACTCTCCATATTCTCAAGCAAAGTGGTGACTGCATCATGTTATGGGTATTTTAATTTTTTTAGTGCTTAGAACACTGCACCACTCTGGAATAATTATAAAGGACTGGGTCGTTTTTCAGGATACATTTTTTTAAGCTAAGTACAGGCAAAATCCTAGAGGAAAACCTGTTTTGTTCTACTTTCCACCAGACACTGGGAGATGAATTCACTATTCAGCAAGACAATAATCTAAAACACAATGCCAAATATACACTGGAGTTGCTTACCAAGAAGACAGTGAATGTTACTGAGTGGCCTAGTTAAAGTTTTGACTTAAATCTGCTTGAAAATCTATGGCAAGACCTGAAGATGGCTGTCTAACAATGACCAACAACCAATTTGAGCTTGAAGAATTTTGAAAATAATAATGGGCAAATGTTGTACAATCCAGGTGTGGAAAGCTCTACCCAGAAAGACTTTCAGCTATTATTGCTGCCAAAGGTGATTGTAACATTTATTGACTCAGGGGATTGAATAATTACGTAATCAAGATATACTAGTGTTTTATTTTTCCTAAATGTTTTACAAATGTTTTAGTTAATCTACCACTTTGACATTACAGAGTATTTTGTGTAAATCATTGACAGAAAATTTTTATGAAATCCATTTTAATCCCACTTTGTAACACAACAAAATGTGGAAAAAGTCAAGGGATGTGAATACTTTCTGAAAGCACTGTATCTCTAATATGACTGTTACACCATCCATTCTCCCTTTCCTATACAGTATTGTTTGTCTCTCTGACTGGGTAAGCAACTTGTCTTGTTCCTAGATCCTAGTGGTGATCAACTCCGTGGTTATCAGTAGATCCTAGTGGTGATCAGTAGATCCTAGTGGTGATCAGTAGATCATAGTGGTGATCAGCAGATCCGAGTTGTGATCAACTCTCTGGTGATCAGTTGACCCTGGTTGTGATCAACTCTGTGGTGATTAGTAGATCCTAGTGGTGATGAATAGATCCTAGTGGTGATCAATAGATTCTAGTGGTGATCAGTAGATCCTATAGGTGGTGATCAGTAGATCCTAGTGGTGATCAATAGATCCTAGTGATGATCAATAGATCCTAGTGGTGATCAATAGATCACAGTGGTGATCAGTAGATCCTATAGGTGGTGATCAGTAGATCCTATAGGTGGTGATCAGTAGATCCTAGTGGTGATCAGTAGATCCTAGTTGTGATCAACTCTGTGGTGATCAGTAGATCCTAGTGGTGATCCTAGTGGTGATCAATTGATCCTATGGGTGGTGATCAGTAGATCCTAGTGGTGATCAATAGATCCTAGTGGTGATTAATAGATCCTAGTGGTGATGAATAGATCATATTGGTGATCAGTAGATCCTATTGGTGATCAGTAGATCCTGTAGGTGGTGATCAATAGATAGTATAGGTGGTGATCAGTAGATCCCAGTGGTCAGTAGATCCTAGTGGTGATCAGTAGATCCTATAGGTGGTGATCAGTAGATCCTAGTGGTGATCAGTAGATCCTAGTGGTGATCAGTAGATCCTATGGGTGGTGATCAATAGATCCTATAGGTGGTGATCAGTATATCCTAGGGGTGATCAGTCGATCCTAGTGGTGATCAATAGATCCTGTAGGTGGTGACCAGTAGATCCCAGTGGTCATCAGTAGATCCTAGTGGTGATCAGTCGATCCTAGTGGTGATCAGTCGATCCTAGTGGTGATCAGCAGATCCGAGTTGTGATCAACTCTCTGGTGATCAGTAGACTCTAGTTGTGATCAACTCTGTGGTGATCAGTAGATCCTAGTGGTGATCAATAGATCCTATAGGTGGTGATCAGTAGATCCCAGTGGTCATCAGTATATCCTAGGGGTGATCAGTCGATCCTAGTGGTGATCAATAGATCCTGTAGGTGGTGATCAGTAGATCCCAGTGGTCATCAGTATATCCTAGTGGTGATCAGTCGATCCTAGTGGTGATCAGTAGATCATAGTGGTGATCAGCAGATCCGAGTTGTGATCAACTCTCTGGTGATCAGTAGACTCTAGTTGTGATCAACTCTGTGGTGATCAGTAGATCCTAGTGGTGATCAATAGATCCTGTAGGTGGTGATCAATAGATCCTGTAGGTGGTGATCAGTAGATCCCAGTGGTCATCAGTATATCCTAGGGGGGATCAGTCTATCCTTGTGGTGATCAGTAGATCATAGTGGTGATCAATAGATCCTGTAGGTAGTGATCAGTATATCCTAGTGGTGATCAGTCGATCCTAGTGGTGATCAATAGATCCTGTAGGTGGTGATCAGTAGATCCCGGTGGTCATCAGTATATCCTAGTGGTGATCAGTCGATCCTAGTGGTGATCAATAGATCATAGTGGATATCAATAGATCCTGTAGGTGGTGATCAGTAGATCCCAGTGGTCATCAGTATATCCTAGTGGTGATCAGTTGATCCTAGTGGTGATCAGTAGATCATAGTGGTGATCAATAGATCCTGTAGGTGGTGATCAGTAGATCCCAGTGGTCATCAGTATATCCTAGTGGTGATCAGTCGATCCTAGTGGTGATCAATAGATCCTGTAGGTGGTGATCAGTAGATCCCAGTGGTCATCAGTATATCCTAGTGGTGATCAGTAGATCCTAGTGGTGATCAGTAGATCCTAGTTGTGATCAACTCTGTGGTGATCAGTAGATCCTAGTGGTGATCAATAGATCCTAGTGGTGATTAATAGATCCTAGGGGCGAAAAATAGATCATAGTGGTGATCAGTAGATCCTAGTGGTAATCATTAGATCCTGTAGGTGGTGATCAATAGATCCCAGTGGTCATCAGTATATCCTAGGGGTGATCAGTCAATCCTAGTGGTGATCAGTAGATCATAGTGGTGATCAATAGATCCTGTAGGTGGTGATCAGTAGATCCCAGTGGTCATCAGTATATCCTAGTGGTGATCAGTCGATCCTAGTGGTGATCAGTATATCCTAGGGGTGATCAGTCGATCCTAGTGGTGATCAATAGATCCTGTAGGTGGTGACCAGTAGATCCCAGTGGTCATCAGTAGATCCTAGTGGTGATCAGTCGATCCTAGTGGTGATCAGTCGATCCTAGTGGTGATCAATAGATCATAGTGGTGATCAATAGATCCTGTAGGTGGTGATCAGTAGATCCCAGTGGTCATCAGTATATCCTAGTGGTGATCAGTCGATCCTAGTGGTGATCAGTAGATCATAGTGGTGATCAATATATCCTGTAGGTGGTGATCAGTAGATCCCAGTGGTCATCAGTATATCCTAGTGGTGATCAGTTGATCCTAGTGGTGATCAGTAGATCATAGTGGTGATCAATAGATCCTGTAGGTGGTGATCAGTAGATCCCAGTGGTCATCAGTATATCCTAGGGGGATCAGTCGATCCTTGTGGTGATCAGTAGATCATAGTGGTGATCAATAGATCCTGTAGGTAGTGATCAGTATATCCTAGTGGTGATCAGTCGATCCTAGTGGTGATCAGTGGATCATAGTGGTGATCAATATATCCTGTAGGTGGTGATCAGTAGATCCCGGTGGTCATCAGTATATCCTAGTGGTGATCAGTCGATCCTAGTGGTGATCAATAGATCATAGTGGATATCAATAGATCCTGTAGGTGGTGATCAGTAGATCCCAGTGGTCATCAGTATATCCTAGTGGTGATCAGTCGATCCTAGTGGTGATCAATAGATCCTGTAGGTGGTGATCAGTAGATCCCAGTGGTCATCAGTATATCCTAGTGGTGATCAGTATATCCTAGTGGTGATCAGTAGATCCTAGTGGTAATCATTAGATCCTGTAGGTGGTGATCAATAGATACTATAGGTGGTGATCAGTAGATCCCAGTGGTGATCAGTAGATCCTATAGGTGGTGATCAATAGATCCTAGTGGTGATCAATAGATCCTAGTGGTGATCAGTAGATCCTTTAGGTGGTGATCAGTAGATCCCAGTGGTCATCAGTATATCCTAGGGGTGATCAGTCAATCCTAGTGGTGATCAGTAGATCATAGTGGTGATCAATAGATCCTGTAGGTGGTGATCAGTAGATCCCAGTGGTCATCAGTATATCCTAGTGGTGATCAGTCGATCCTAGTGGTGATCAGTATATCCTAGTGGTGATCAGTCGATCCTAGTGGTGATCAATAGATCATAGTGGTGATCAATAGATCCTGTAGGTGGTGATCAGTAGATCCCAGTGGTCATCAGTATATCCTAGTGGTGATCAGTCGATCCTAGTGGTGATCAGTAGATCATAGTGGTGATCAATAGATCCTGTAGGTGGTGATCAGTAGATCCCAGTGGTCATCAGTATATCCTAGTGGTGATCAGTCGATCCTAGTGGTGATCAGTAGATCATAGTGGTGATCAATAGATCCTGTAGGTGGTGATCAGTAGATCCCAGTGGTCATCAGTATATCCTAGTGGTGATCAGTAGATCCTAGTAGTCATCAGTAGATTCCAGTGGTGGTGAGTTACGTTCAGAACCAAGCCTGTTTTATGTTGTTCAGCAGCTACCAACCTGTTGCTTTGTGTGTGTGT